>NC_043707.1:85467733-85501467 GCF_006229205.1 Suricata suricatta
TAAGCCAGGCAGAGAAGGACAGAAACCATATGTTTGCACTCATAGGTCTAGCAGGAAAACAAGAGAGACCTAATGGAGAACCAGGGGGAGCAGAGGAGGGAGAGAGAGTTGGGGAGAGAGAGGGATGCAGAACTTGAGAGACTATTGAATACTGAGAGTGAACTGAGGGTTGAGGGGGAAGGGGGAGGGGGGAAAAGAAGTGGTGGTGATGGTGGAGGGCACTTAAGGAGAAGAGCACTGGGTGTTGTATGGAAAACAATTTGACAATAAAATATTATGTGAATAAAAAAGAATTTGGGGCTTCCCATCTTTTCTTTTTCTTTTTGTATGTGGTATTTTATAATAGCCTATTATGCAGATTTATTCATCTATAGAATAACTTGTATTTCCCAAGATATGGCAGATAATAATAAAAAATAGCAGTGCATAGCTTGTCATATGAATGTGACCTACACTGTATGTAGAAATCTACAAATAAAATGGTATAATTCCATTTAAAGGATTTTGAAATTGAGGTACAGTGAGCTTAAGTAACCAAGGTCATATATTTAGGATTCAAACTCAAATTCAACTATTTAGCTATAAAAATGTCTGATTTTTTAATACATATTGCTATCCTGCTATTTAATGGTATTGTACATATAGGATCAGATAGGATCCAGGCCCATCAGGTTCTCCATTCTGGGTGGTTTAGTTGTCCTAGGGCACTGTTTTCTCATCTATAATAATGTCCTATAATATGTACCCAGGAGTGGCGTAGTATCGATGCTATTTATGTGTGTGTTGGAGGGTGCATAGGTGGGCAGAATGGTGAACTATACAGCAATTACAATTAAATAGTAGATATTTGAAGTTCCTCAGAATTGCTTTATACACTATTTTAAAGGGTAAAAATTATTTTAAAGGAAATTGTTACAATTTTAGTGAATTAATAAAATATTTACTCTTTTTCTAATGAAGAAATATGTAATGTCTTGGAACTTCAGGTAGTTATTTTTTATCTTTTCTTTTTAAAACTACAGTGCCTTTACTTTCCCGAATTCTGCCTTCTGATGCATGTAAGATATACAAACAAGGTATCAATATCAGGTAAGGTGATTTGATTTTTTTTTCTGAGTAAAGAAAATTGAGTTTTAGAGAAAGTTTTCTTTCTGTAGTAACAGTTTACATTTGAATGTAGTAGTTTATAACTTAAACATGCTGTTATATATTTACACTATTTTATCTTATTTGAGACATCCTATAAATAAGGAGCCAAAGATATAAAATCTTGACCAAAACAAAGGTATTAATTATAACTACAGACTATCTAGCAGGCAGACAGAGTGAAGATCATGATGTAATACGGAGAAGATTTAAGATGGTTATGTCTCTGATCCTGACTATTTTTTTTAAAGGAATAAAGGACACATATGGAAAACCCAACTCCTATCCTCTTTTCCTCCAATCCTTTCAACCCTTCCCTCCTCTGTCCATCCATTCATCTAATCATCTGTTCCGTTAGTAAACACTTTAAGGCTAATTTTAACTTTCTGCTTTTTAAAAGTAGGATTTACTTTTAGATCGGATGGGAAATTATTTTACTCATTTCAGAACTTACTTTTATCATTCCTTATATCTTTATATTAACTTATGCATGTGTAAGATATATAATACTGGTGAATATGTCAGCTTTTATATACACATATATACACACATATTTTAGTATATTTATAAGTTATAGATATATAATTTTGTATATCTATGTCTCTGTATATCTCCAGAATATTCATTTGGACATATAAGGATCTAGAACTGGAAGCATCTTGAAAGATTATTTCATATAAACTTTTTATTTTATAGATGAGAAAATTCAGAGAGGTGATGTGATTTTTATAAGAGCATATTGTGAATTAATGGTTGGGCCAGGACCTTTGACTTCTTGTCTATTCTTACCATGTCACAAGGCAGAAATTTCAGAAAGTCGGCTCTGAGATTTATTATAAAATATGTTGAATATTAGCGAAGAGATAATCTTTAGTTGAAAGTAAGTTCTAGGGTAATTTGACTCAAGAAATATAATTTGAATAAGGTAGAAGTTTCTGGTTTTTTTTTTCAAAAAATAATCTTCAATGATATTTCTAATTATGAATGTGCTTATGTACGTTAAATTCATGGTCATTATTAGAGACCTTACAAAATGCAGAAAAATATGAAAGAAAAACTAAGAAAGGATTTGATAATGGTGTAGATTTATTTTAGCAACTTATTTATGATTTCATCAAAATTACTCATCAATTTAAAAATGTTTACTATAGGTGCTTGCCAAAGGTAGCAGATAATTTGGAGAATATTATTATATTCCTTGTGCTACTGTTAAAAAGGTTAGTTTTAGTTCTGTTTGATTCTTAGAGAAAAACGTTTTAAGAAATTATTTCACATTTATATATGACTTTTAAAAGTAAATTATGTGCATATTACATAATATAGATAATACAGCTGCAAAATTGTTAAAATAGAGACATAAGAATAAAAGCCTGAAGGAGAATAATTGTTTCAGAGAATATAGATTAAAAGGAAGTTACTATAATTTAGGGGTCCCTGGGTAGCTCAGTTGGTTAAGCATCCAAATCTTGATTTCAGCTCAGCTTATGTTCTCACAGTTTATGAGACAGGCCCCACACTGGGCTTTGTGCTGACAGCATGGAACCTGCTTTGGATTCTTTCTCCCTCTTTCTCTGCCCCTCATCTGCTAGTTTGTTCTCTCTCTGTCTCTCTCTCTTTCTCTCAAAATAAATAAGTAAATAAACTTAAAAAAACAAAGGAAGACGCTCCTGTAATTTAGCAAGATACTCTGACCTGGGACTTAGAGGAGCTGAGGATAAAGGAGAGATGTGATAGGTTCAAAGCTCTCATTACTGAAGTTTACCAGGTTACTGGAGAGGCTGGCTTTTAGGATGTATTGTAAAGGTTTTTTGCACAGATGAGAAGAATCTATCGAAAAATAATCTATTAACATTAAATAAAAACTTTCAAATGTAAACATCATGAGATGATTCATTTTTACATATTTATACTTTTTAAAAATAGTTATTTATTTCTGAAAGAGAGAGAGAGCATAAGCAGGAGAGGGGCAGAGAGAGAGGGAGACACAGAATCCAATGCAGACTGCAAGGTCTGAGATGTTAGCACAGAGCCTGATGTGGGGCTTGATCTCATGAACTGTGAGATCATGACCTGAGCCAAAGTCAGATGCTTAGCCAACTGAGCTACCGAGGCACCCGATTCGTTATTTTTAAGCATCACTGCAAATGAAACTGAATTTTAAAATGTTCACAGAAATCTTTAAAGTTTACTTGTATTTCACAATAGCCACGTGATCATTTAAAATATCTTTTCTGATGTCAAGGAGAAATTAATACTTTAGTGGAAGTAGGAAAGTATGAGCAACTTTATTGTTGAGAATATTTACATTTTCACTATTAATAATTATGAGGTAATCTATAAGCACTGACTGAAATGATCAGGGAAAAATTTGCAAACTTTGCCTCATTTCAGGCTTTTCCTGTCTCAAGGGAAGCCCCTGTTATATCCTTTTGCAGTGTTATTTGGCATTACCCAAGTTTTTGTCTTAAAAACAACATTTTCTATTGATTTTTTTGAATACTTTCAATTCAAATCTTTGCATTTATATAATATATATATTTTTCATGGCTAATTGCATGGCAAAAATAAGAAAATATTTAGACTCATAGGCTTAAAGCAAGGACTAGTTAATACATTAAAATACCATCATGACAAGTTATATCAATTTAAGGCATGTATAACACAGCTTAGTGGACCATCTAATATGTCAGGGATATTGTAGAAAATGTATTAGTCTTCTTTCAGTTGTAAATTATAAAAATAAAATAAAAATTGATTATGACTCATTTTAGGTCTAGCTAGATCTAAGGGTTCAAATGTCACCATCACCATGTCAGTCTTTGTCTTTCTGTCTCTGTCTCTATGCATCTCTCCTTTCACTACTCTTACGTCCACTATCAACCCACTACCACATTCTCATCCAGGTTTGGCAAGAAGGAAATGGACACAGAAGATTGTTCTGTTTCATTTCCTGTTTTATGTGAGGTATAGAGTTTCCTGGTAGCTGCAGCTTGAAGTCCAGATAAACCACTAATATAAAGTGATCTGTCCCTTTTCGATATTCAGTATCCCACATCTTACAGAATAGGCGATGAGCCTCTCTTACTGGCATTATTTTCAAGTAGTAACTGGGTGTGTTTAGTAGTACAAGCACTCGTAGGACACTTGCTGGCCCCTGGAGGTGAACCAGGAGCTAGGATTTAGCTATAAAGCAGCCAGCAGGATTCACTCCTATAGGAGTTGGTGATTTTGCTTCTTTTGGCTTCTTGATTTTATTCTGAGGCATGTATATACTTTATGGCTCAGAGAGGAGGCCCTTATACGTAAATTAACCATACTTCCCTGTTTGCTCTTGATTCATCCCTATTGTCCTTGCAAAATTATTAATAGTATCACCTTCACTTTTATTTATTTATTTTTTAAATTTTTTTTCCTGTTTTTTATTTATTTTTGAGAGACAGAGAGAGACAGCATAAGCAGGGGAGGGTCAGAGAGAGAGGGAGACACAGAATCTGGAACAGGCTCCAGGCTCTGAGCTAGCTGTCAGCTCAGAGCCTGATGCAGGGCTTGAACCCACGAACCGTGAGATCATGACCTGAGCCGAAGCTGGATGCTTAACTGACTTAGCAACCCACGTGCCCCTCACCTTCACTTTTAAAAGGCACTAGTTTGTTGATAAATTATATGTAAACCCAGATACTTTTTGATGCAGCATCAGTTCTCAGATTTTTTTCTGAGTAGAGAAACCAAGAGCGCTCAATCACTTTGCCTAGTCTAGCATGAGAATTGAATAACTTACAAGGTAATGAATTCTTAGAAACTTAGTAGCCAGGGTATGATCAGCATCTCTTAACAGTTTTGTCAATCCCTTTCTTAAATTAAGGACTATATTTTGAGCAACCAGTAAGAGAGAGCCTAATGTGATTTGCTACAAAGCTTGGTACAAGATTGAAACATTTCAGGGTACTCGTGAACTTTTCCATTCTAGTATTCTCCCCAATTTCAGAAAGCAGTGGTTTGTGGAATTTATTTGAGATCAATCGATTGAGCTAGACCATACCAGGTCGTGGTTATGAAAGAGTACAATAAACACACAAATGTGTTAAATAAATCCATGAATCTTTGACACAGGAATGATCCATAAGTTTTATGGCTGTGGAGATGTTGGGAAAGAGAATGCTAATTTGAATCTGAGAAGTCAAACAGAAAGGACGAAAAATTGGAGTAAGTTAAATGATTTATCTAGGTGAAGGATGAAGCCAGGTCCGGGAACAGAAGGCCCAACATAAGGCATAGAGGTAGATAAAAAGAGCAAGATTGGAAACATAGTCCTTAATCTATGGATGTGGTCCATCCATTACTGTACCCTTTCCATATACTCTGCTGAGCTAGTAGCATTGTCTTATTGGGATCAAAGAATATTAGACGTCTGCTTTCCTTTAGTGTCCTTCACCATTGAAGTAACTTTTATAGAGTAGCTGCATTAAGGGAAATGGTAGGGAACAAGGGTATAGTTAGGGTAATACTTGAATAATGTGGAAACAATCTTTTTTTTGCTGGATTAATGAAGCATTTATTCCGAAAATGAACTATAGAAAAATGGAATATTATTTAAATGTTATTTCAGTATTTTTAAATAAATACTTTAGCCTTAACAGTAAGTTTGACTTTGAAATATCATGTTAGCATCTTGGTAGATGCAATGAAGCTTGTGTAATTATTATGGAGCTTTATCAAAATTTTATTTGTCAGGATTTCTCATCTACCCATCTTTCACAGGCTTGACACGACTCTCATAGACTTCACTGACATGAAGTGCCAACGAGGGGATTTAAGCTTCATTTTCAATGGGGATGCGGCACCCTCTGAATCTTTTGTAGTATTAGACAATGAGCAAAAAGTTTATCAGCGAATACACCATGAGGTGAGCATGTCGTCTTGCCAGTGTTCTCCTAAATGCTTTTATAAAAATGTATGTATGCAACCAAGTTTCAGTGTAATTGTTTTAAAAGGCATAAAGTATAGGTGAGATGGTTCATTCCCAGAGCTTTCATTTGTTTACTACTAGCTGTAAATTTTTATTTTTAATTTTCTGGTCTTCATCCTGACCATTCCACTGAGACTGTCTCTTCATAATTCACTAATGATCTAGTTAAAGGAACTCCAACTTATGTTAATTCTCACTTGTAGCTCTCATTTGTTGAGCCTGTGCTGGCCCTTCTGTTTATTATCTTGCTACCTTAGCGTCTTTTAATATTGCTGACAATCTCTAGCTCCTTAATAGCAATACTCTTTTGGTTAATCTGTCACTCTTTTTGTACTCTTTTACTGTCCCTAACTCTTTGGCTACTTTTCTCTCTTTTTTTCCCTCTTAGAATACAAAATTATCTTCCTTCTGTCTCATCATGTCTCCCTGTTGGTATTGTTTCCACAACCACCATTGAAAAGCGTATACGTTATTTTTATCCTTTGTTTCCTGAGTGGCCATTTCCCTGCTATAAACCAAAGAAAAAGCTTTTCCTGTATCTTTGTGTCATTGATCACCCTAAAAATGTTTTAAGTCAACATTTTATTTTCCACTGTTGCTTTTCTTATGTTTTTCTTTTTCTTTTTTTTTTTTTAATTTATTTTTGAGAGACAGAGAGACACAGCACGAGCAGGGAAGGGTCAGAGAGAGAGGGAGACATAGAAGCAGAAGCAGGCTCCAGGCTCTGAGCTGTCAGCACAGAGCCTGACATGGGGCTCGAACCCACAATCGTGAGATCATGACCTGAGCCGAAGCAGGACGCTCAACCGACTGAGCCACTCAGGCACCCCTGTTTTTATTTTTCAACACTTCATTTCTCCACGTTGTCATTCATCACATCCTGTGACTCCTTCCTTAATATCTCTTATATTAGACCTTCCTACTACCATATACATTGATGAGACCTTAATTACCTTATATGTGTTTATATTAAATATCATTATTTAATTAAATACTGTAATAGTTTCTTAACTGGCAGTGAGCAGTGAATATTTAGATTGGAAGAGGGAAGAAAAAGAAGGAATTCTTTGTTGAGGAAAAGTATGAATAAAGTAGGAAAGTGGAATGAGAATGGTCTATTTGAGGAAAGAGATTTGACTGTGGTGAAGGTCTCTTTTTGAGCATGGGAATGTGGTTTATGGAAGGTTTTAAAAGCCAGATGTTAGGATCTGCTGTAGTTGGCAACAGAGAGTCATTCTTTTTTAAGATTAAGTAAAAATGGGAAATTGTATAATGCTATAATGGCATTCATAAAAAAACTAATTTTGAGGATATATGTATACATATATACACATATGTACTTGTGTAAACTTTGAAAAGAGTTTGAAAGCATTCATGTGAAACATTAACAGTGATTTTTATAGTTGTCAATATATTATTAGTTTTACAGATCTCACTGAGCATTCAAATACCTTTATATCACAAAAAATGCAGATGCATTTTATATCTACTCATTTACTCTTCCATACCCAATCAGTTAGTCTTCTGCCTTTGAAGCACAAATCTTTTTTTTTTCTCATTTCAAAAAATAATAATCAGGGGCACCTGGGTGGCTCAGTTGGTTAAATGTCTGACTTTGGCTCAGGTCATGATCACTGTTAGTGAGTTCAAGCCCTGCTTCAGGCTCTCTGCTGACCACTTGGAGCCTGGAGCCTGCTTCAGATTTTGTGCCTCCCTTCCTCTCTGCTCCTCCCCCGCTCATGCTCTGTCTCTCTCTTTCTCTCTCTCAAAAATAAAGACTGAACATTATAAAAGAATAATAAAAATCAGTTATTATATTCAGGGAATATATAGAGGATAAACCTGAAACAAGACTACTTACTAAGTTTAGAAACCATGGGTTGATATTTTGGATTCCATTTCTTTCTATAAGGAATATAGAGAAAATTCCCTCCCTCCCTCCCTCCCTCCCTCCCTCCCTCCCTTCCTTCCTTCCTTCCTTCCTTCCTTCTCTCTTTCTCTTCTTACTCTCTCTTTCTTCCACTTTATAGGTATTAGGAAACAAAGGCTCAAATGATAGTGGTAGGCATTTGGAAGAAAAAAGATTTAAAGTAAGATTATCTGTATTTAAAAAAAACCTTCATATGGGAATTTTGTCTCAGGCCTGTCAACTTAATTCTTAATCTTTTGAAATTGTTCTACATACTCTGTATTTCTATAATGGACAAGCCGGTATTGTTTCCATGACATATTTTGAACACTGTAAAAGTATTATTTTTCATGTGCCCTGTATTTATAGATTTATAATTAGTCATAATTCTAAGTTAGATATAAGAAGCTTAAGCTTCTGTAATTGGTTTTTAGGATAAATAGTACTTCACATTCTTTAGAATCTATCCTTTTCTTTTTTGAACCTGTAACATTTTAATTGTTGATATTTTCATATGTGTAGTACTAATAACCTTTGAAAACCTCAATCCTTATATTTAACTTTTGTTCCCACTGCAGGAATCAGAGGTGGAAACAGAAGAAGAGGTTGACATTTTAATGAGTAGTGATATTTACTCTGCAACTTTATCAACCAAATCAATTTCTTTCACACGTGCCCAAACAGGATGGCTTTTTCGGGAAGATAAAACAGTATGTGCCAATGTTGATTTTTCAATTTTAAAAATTATTTATTCTTTCATGTTGCCAAAATAACGTGGGGGAGGTGTAGAAAGAAGTAGCTTACTGACTTATCTTCCAGTAGTTTATTCCTTCCTCCTTGTCAAGATAGGGAATTATAATGGTTGTTTACAGAGTTGAAACATATTTTTACAGAAGCCTACAGAAGCCAGGAGAGAATGTTTAGCTCATTTGAATTTTATGTTGGAAAAGATTCTTGATATGTCAACTGCCTTGTTATTTACAGGGAACAGTGTCTTCACATGGTTCTATTATATTTCTAATGTGTTTATTCCTAAGACCACAGAGAGGAATACACTTTTGAATTCATTTCCCTGGATCTTTTTTTTCTTTCCACATTTAAACTTCAAAATTATTTACTCACTCAGTATCTGTTTCTCAGTAGTCCATATATATGACTAAAATTAAATAAGCTTACATTTCTATAACACTGTCATTAAATTAAATTTCCATGGAGATTCCCTCATTAGTGAATGGTAAATTCTTTCCATAATTCCCATTTTATCTGCCAGCAAGAGGTTATATAAGAGTATTCAAGATATATTAAAAATTTTTAATTAGACATATGAAGAAGCATTTGGTAAAGTTTTAAAGTTAAGAATAAATCATTATATAGGTGAGGGCCAAGATTTGTTGCTTTTAAGAATTATGTTTTTAAAACTATGTTTGATTACACATGGTAGAAATGAATATATTCTTCCTGGAAAAATAAATACTGCTTGTATTAGAGTTCTCTGAGGAAATCAGTAGGAGATCTCTGTATCTCTATCTAGACATATTTATATCCATATATAAATATATGGATATATAGAGAGAAGGAGGGAGGAGTGTGGGAGAGATTGATTTATTTAAAGGAATTAGCTTATGTGAATATAGGTGCTGGCCAGTCAGAAATCTGTAGAGCATTCTAGTAGGTCAGAAATTCAGGTAAGAGTTGACGTGGTCTTGAGTCTAAAATCTTCAGGCTAGAATCTTAGGCAGGGTTTCTGAGTTGCAGCCTTGGGGCAGAATTTCCTTTCCTTTGTGAAATTTTAGTCTTTGCTCTTAACGTTGGCCATTGTTTGAATGAAGCCTACCCACATTGTGGAGGGTAATCTGCTTTATTCTAAGTCTAGTGATTTAACTGTTAATTACATCTAAAAAATACCTCCATAGCAATATCTAGATATGTGTGAAGCCAGACAGCTGGGCATCATAGTCTAGCCAAGTTGATACAAAATTAATCACCATACAACCTTATACATAAAGCTCTAAGGTACCCCTTTACCAGTATTCAATCTCCTAGAGCCCTTTGTAGAGGATTATCCATTAGTATACTCAACCTTTTTTTATGCTCTGCATTCATTAATATAATATATAGCTAATAATATGCAGCTTTAGTCATTGATATTCCTTTATTTTTTTCTAGTGTTATATTTATTGTTTTGCACCTTTTTTTCCCACTCTTTAGTATGTTTAGAAGCTTTTTCTTATCAGTAGTACCACTTCATTCTTTTTAATAACTGCATAGTATTGCATAATATGGATTGTAGTTTATTTATGCAGTCTCTTATTTGTGGACATTTTGATGAATGACACACATTTGTGTCCAGTTTTCTGCCATTATAAATGATGTTGTGTTTATCATCCATTTGTATGCTTTTGCATTGACTATTATAGATAGCGAGAAATGGAATGGCTGGATTTTGAAGAATATACACTTAAAATTTGTACTGATATGATGATTTACTTTTAATAAATGCTTACTCATAAGATTTCAAAAACTGAGAATTATCACCTGAGTATTTCTGAGCCACAGAAAAATTCTCACTTTTAGATACAGGCTCATCAACTTTCTTCTCTAAGCCTCTTTGGCAATAAATAATATTCTAGGATTCCCAGTTGTGAGCTCCGTTACACTGCAGTCCCTTTGTTGGCTTGAAGTCTTATTTGTTTGTACTCTGTTCTTCTGGACAGCATTAGAGGATCAGCTCAAGAGACAATAAAAATTGAAGTTGCTGTTCATCTAGTGCTACTGCTAAGCAGCTCAAAGCTCTTGAACAGCATCTAGGTGTTTTTCTTTAATATTTGACAGGTAAGGAGGGAGTCAGTAATACTTAAGGTTCCCATTTTGTAGGTAGAAACAGGTTAAGAACGCCTTACTTTTTGGTGACTGGTAAGAGGCCACCAAAAACAAGGTGGACATGGAAATGACTCTTAAACACATAGTTTTGGAATGCCAGAAAACATCCGCAAGATAGAGAGCAAGTGATTTGCATGCAGGTAGAAATGAGAAGCTTGTTTTCAGTAAGTTACTGATCTTGTTTTTTGTAGTAAGCTATTTGAAACTGACCACGAATGGGTCTGAAAAAGGTGAAGGTTAATGTTGAAGAAAGTACTTCATTGAAAGGAAATAATTCTTTTCCTCCTATCATTTATATCACTTGAGTTTCCCTATCCCTAATCCATAATATAAGCACTTAATTGTAGTAGTGAGCAAAACTATTCTGTTGTTCTCTCTTCTTTATTGAAAGCAGCAAGTAGCTGCTTGATCAAACTTGGAAGTTTGATCCTGCTGGAAAATAGAATATTGGAATTAATTCTAGTTATGCTAGAGATTCTTATGTGACTTAGACTATTTCTTTTAATTCCACTGTTTTTTCTATCTATAAAATGGGAACAGTAATTATCCCTGACCCCTCCTTGTTACTCATGATGTTTGACTATCATCTAAATAAAGTTTTCAGATAGGTTTGTGCTACTTGGGAGTAGATTCTAAAGGAATACTATGTGGTATTTCTATTTAGATTTAATTCATTTGCAGATTAACTACCATATATCTTGTGTGTTGTAAATTTTCCTTTACAAATTTAAAATGTGTAATTGTATATATATTCTTAAATTTAATAAAATGTATAAATTAATTTGTTCAAGTACCAAGGGAATATTTATTTTCACTTAAATGTTAACATATTTATGGAAAAACATTGTATATTATTTTGCAACTTTCTTTTTAATCTGAAATATACTTAATTAGTTTTAGTGTTTTGAAATATTTGAATGTTTTACTGTTTTGTTTAATTTAATTTTGTTTTAGGAAAGAGTAGGAAACTTTTTGGCAGACTTTTATCTGGTGAATGGACTTGTTTTAGAATCAAGAAAAAGAAGAGAACATCTTAGTGAAGAAGATATTCTTCGAAATAAGGCCATTATGGAGAGTTTGAGTAAAGGTGGAAACATAATGGAACAGAATTTTGAGGTACAATATTTCTAATTTACAATGCTTTAAAGAGAGAGGGTGTAGATTTATTCCTGGCATTCAGTGAGTTTATATAAGAACATTTATAGATTTTTTTTTAGTATGTATCATCCTTTATTTTTCTGTGATAGGGTCATTCGTGATTTTTTTGTGAATCTATTCTTGGTCTTTGAGTCTTCATTAACAGATTAATATCATTTTATAAGCATGAAACCCAGTATTAAATTTTTAATCTATGTCTCTTTGCATATATTTTTCCTACTTCACCAACTACAATCTGTTGCTCTAAAGGCCCAGCTAAAGATTTACCTCCTTAATAAAGTCATTTCTAATCTATAGTTTCCCATAAGTTTTTTTTATTCAGCTTGTATATATTGAGAGCATGCTTTATGTAAAGAATTCTATTACAGTAGGGAAAGGGGAGGGGAAGTTAGGAAATACTAAGCTACATGGGACATCATCATTGCCTCTGCGATCTTATTCCCTAATCAGATGAATTGGATGGGTTCCTAAATTTATTTTGTATTTTGACAATTTTAGATTTACAAAAAAAACACAACTAAAACAGTACAAAGAATTCCTGGATACTCTTCATTAAGATTCCCCAAATGTTAACATTTTACTACATTTGTATAGCAGTGTTTTTCAAATTGAAGGCAGCATAGGGACCCCTTAGTAGGTTATGAAATCAATTTAGTAGGCTGTGACCACCCTTTTTAAAAAAGAAAGAAATTAGAATCTAAATAAAGATGTTAAAGTAAACCCAGAGGACATCACCTGTAATATAGGTCATTGTTGCTTTTTGAAACCATGGTTTCAGGGACGTGCATGTTTGTAAATAGGTGTATGTGGGAGTGCTGGTCTCCAGTGTAAAACGTGGGTCACAATAGCAGAAAGATTAAAGGCTACTATGAGGAGGCTTGACTTCGCTGAATTAGTTTAGTCTCTCTCCTGTGGTATTGTGCCAGACTATGTTTCAGGGATAGATAAACTTTTCAGATTAGTATGCCAGATTCCAGCTAATTCATGGTAATAATGTGCGTGCCAGGAAGGTACTTCAATGTTTAGGAAGTTCATGTACTTAGTGAATCAGCCGTAATTTAGTTAAATAAGTACAGGATATGAAGTGTTTAAGAATTCTCGTTAACTGTTAAAGTTGTGGTTATCCCAGTGCAGTGTGGTCCTCCCCCCTTTCTGCCAGATCCTCTTGTACTCACTTTTCTTCGGGCCGTGGGATAGAGCCTCACACGGCTTCATTTTCTGGAAGCCTTCTGGAATTTACTGATCTCTTGATCAGTAGGAGATACAGGACATGATATGCTCAGGAAATAGGTATGGAGAAGATGAACTGAGACAGGGACTGCAGAGCTGCATCTTTAGCAAAGCTGCTACCCTCTACCATTGTTGACCAGACAAAAGGCCATTTTTTGGACTTGCCCGGTGATTTAAATTTTATTGTATTTGTTTTTCTTTAAAAAAAATGATTTTTTTGTAGTGGTAGTTATTGGTACCTTTGTTTAAATTTGACAATAAACTATTTTGGGATGAATGAATATATAGGTACAAAATTTTGTTGAATAGAATTTTGTAGGCCACATGCCAGTTGTCTTCAGTTGTCTGATTTATCTACATTTAAATTTAACAGTAGACAACTTGATTTTCTTTAGGGCAGGGAATATAACCTGATACACCTGAATTGTTAAAGGAGCTTGTATTTTTTTTAAGTTTATTTATTTAATTTGAGAGAGAGAACAAGTGGGGAAGGGGCAGAGAGAGGGGGACAAAGGATCTGAAAGAGGCAGTGTGCTGACAGCAGAGAGCCTAGTGTAGGGGGCCTCGAACTCAGGAACTGAGATCATGACCTGACTGAAGTCAGACCCTAACCCACTGAGCCACCCAGGTGTCCCTGTTAAAGGGACCTTTAAATGTCATTTTAATCAGCAGTAGTTTTGAACTTTGAACTTAAAACATAGTTTAATTCCAAATAGGTATATAATAAAACAAAATAATATGAAATAAATGAACTAATTCACTTTTGACTTCTGGTCAGAAGTCAAAGGGAACAGTTCCTGTGTGAATCATAGCCCCTTGAACTGTATAGTTCTTGATGAATATTTAGATTCAACTTGTCAATTTCTATAAAAGATAAAAAACTTGATGGAATTTTGATTAGGATGATGATGAATCTGTAGATCAATCAATTTTTACATAAAAGCCTGCTTGATTTTTCTTAATTCAACTTTTCATTTTGAGATTATTGTAGCTTCCATATATAGTTGTAGGAAATAATACAGAGAGAGTCTATATATGCCTCACCCAGTTCTCTTATATGTTAATTAACATTTTGCTAAACAGTAATATCCTACCACAACCAGGGTATTTGCATTTATAGGCAAGGTATAGAAAATGGCCATCACCACAAGATCTTTCCTTCCCCTTGTATAGGCACACGTTCTGCCTTTTTGCCCCTTTGCCCCTTTCCTGTCCATTATCCCTGGCAACCATTAATCTGTTCCTCCATTTAAAAATTTTTGTCATTTCAAGGATATTATATATAACCGTTTGAAATTGGTTTTTTCTCCCCCCTCACCAAGGTTAATTCCCTGATAATTTTTCCAAGTTGTGTATATTAGTAGTTTGTTCCTTTTCCTTCTGAGTAGTAGTCCATGGTATGAATACACCATAGTTTGCTTAACTATTCACGTGTTGAAGGACATTTGGGTTGTTTCCAGTTTTGGGCCATTAATGAGTAAAGCTGTCATAAACATTCATATATAGGTTTTTGTGTGAACATAAGTCTTTATATCTCTAGGATAAATGTTTTCTTTGGGAATGCATGAAGCTGGCTGCTTATATGTGCGTATGAGGGATAAATGGACAAGGAACCCTTGAGGGTGTGGGCCCTAGAACCCTGTGTGTCTTCACTGCCCTGGTGGCTCTGGACAATGGTTCATGCCAGTTGTTTGATTTATCTACTCTGTGTGCTGTTCATACTGTAACTGGGGCCCATGGGTGCAAGAGCACTTGGCTCTGGAGATCCCAAACAGACCAGGTTTGGCCACTTGCCACTGACAAAATCCAAAGGCAGAGAGACGGTGGTGAAACAAGAAAGGAATTTATTTCAGTGAGGCCAACCCAGAGAATGCAGCTAACTGATGTCTCAAAGACTATTCAGAGTGCTAGGGGTACTGGGTTTATGTAAGGAAAATGTGGAACAAAGGTCACTGAGTATGTGCAGCTGGACAGTAAAGGTCAGGTTGATCATTGTCTTGAGGTCAGTCACACAGGGTCTTGGTGGTGTCTTGGCAGTTCTTATTGCTGGAAGGAGTAGTTTGGGTTTCTGTCAAGGGATGCTTTGCCTGTAAGGTTTTTGCTTGAGTTAAAAGATGACTGGAAGATGACTGAGGTCAGATGGAGATATTCTCTAGAATGCCCAGATCCTGTTCTTGCTCTGGTCCATTCAATGCTTCCTCCATAAGGAAGAGTTCATATCCTTCCCCTCCATACACACACACACACACACACACACACAGACTGTACTCAGGTCCAAGTGCAATTAAGAGTACAGTTGCTGTGTTGTGTGGAAGTTGAATGTTCATGAGAAACTGAAAATTTCCCATTTCCCATTGTCCCAGGCAGTGTATGAGTGATTGTTTCTTGTTAGCCTTTCCAGCATTTGATATCATCACAATTTTTATTTTACCCATTCTATTTTATTCTTTTATTTTTATTCTTACTTTTTTTATTTTACTCATTTGATATTTGATAGTGTTTTTCTTATTAGCTGATGATGCATAACAAAGTACCATAGAGTGGATGGGTTAAACATCTTAAGAAGAATTTATTTTTCACAGTTCAGGAGGCTAGGAAGTCAAATCATGATTTTGGCTTACTTGCCTCGAAGATAAGGGTTTTCTTACTGACTTCTTGGTGTGTTCTTAGGTAGGGAAGAGCATTCTGGTCTTCATTATCCTATAAGGACAGTGATCTCATTTGGAGGGTACCACCTTTATGACCTCATCTAATCCTAATTAAGGCCCCACCTTAAATACCATTACATTGGTGGCTAGGGTTTTAACACCTGAATTTTGGAGGGACACAAACATTCATGACAGATTGTGAATAGTACTATCTTACTGTGGTTTTATTGCATTTCCCTAATGGCTAATGATATTTGAATGCTCATCTTTTCTTGTACTTATTTGCTATAAATATATCCTCTTTGATAAAATGTCTCTTCTATGTCTTCCATTGTCTAGTTGGATTGTTTCTTTTTGTTGAGTTTTCAAAATTCTTTATATATACTAGATACTAGTTCTTTGTCAGATGTGTATACAGCTATTTTTTTCCTACTCTGTAGCTTACCTTTTCATCCTATTAAATGGGTCTTTTGAAAGGAAAAGTTTTTAATTTTGATGAGGTCCAGTTTATCAGTTTTTGTTTTATTGCTTCCACTAAGTCGAAAATCTCTATGCTTCTTTGCAAGTCTCTAAGATTTTCTTGTATATGTTTTTGATAAAGTCTTCTATTTCTATATTATGCACTTAAGTCCACGAATTAATTTTACATAAGTTATGATGTATTTTTACTTCTTCCTTCCTTCCTTTCTCTTCCTTCCTGCCTCTCTTTTCTTTCCTTCCTTCCTTCCTTCCTTCTTTCCTTCCTTCCTTCCTTCCTTCCTTGCTTCATTTCTTTTGCCTTTGATGTCCAGTTGATTCAGCACCGCACCATTAAAACAAAAAGAACTATGCGTCCTCCATTGAATAACCTGCTGAATTTATTTCGAGGCAGTGTTGAATCTGTAAATTAAAGTCTGGAGACTTGATATCTTAAAAATATTGAATCTTCAGTTTCATGAACATGGTATATCTCTCCATTTATTTAGATCTTTTATAGTTTATCTCAGAAGTGTTTTGTAGTTTTTAGTGTACAAGTCTTACACATATTTTACTAAATTTCTCTCTCAAGCATTTAGTATTTTTAGTGCTTTCATAAATGATAATGTTTTTAGATTTAATTTACAGTCATTCCTTGATAGTGTATAGAAATATATGTGATATTTATGTATTATATAGATATTTTTAGATTTTTTAGGGTTTTCTACAGATGACTGTATCATCTGGTAATAAAGATTTACTTTTTCCTTGGTACTCTTTTTGCTTTTGTTTGTTTTTCTTACCTTATTGCATTAGGAAGTAACACCAATATAGTGTTGAATAAAAGTTCTGAGAGCAGGTGCCAGGCCTTTTTCCTGGCTTTAGAAGGGTTTTTTTTAATACCAATGTGAATTAAAAAAAAAAATCAATATGTTATTTTGCAATCTGGCAGAAGTAATTTCTTAAGAATTACTAGAAGCCATGACTATATTGTTATTTGTTAGCTCTATAATCCTTGTAAGATTATATTTTTAATTGTTTTAGAATGAAGGAAGTATGTATCTCATCATAATGTTGTTTGGACTTTTGATAGGGAAGAACTGAAGAATTACATTTGAGAATATTTTTGGAATTCAATTATAAATATTTAGAAGAAATTTAAAGAAAATAGTAATTCTATCAGATACTCATCTATACATATAATTTGATTTGGTTGAATCAGGTAAGGTACAGGATGCAAGAATATCAAAATAGTATTGATAAGTCTAATTATAAAAAAGATACACAAAGTTGTATTTATACATGTGTGTGTATATGTGTATTTTCTTAGCTACAGTTTGCTAACACATGGAAAGCAGCATGAAACTGATACCAGTTTAAGTTATATTCAGTAGTGGGAATTAAAGGAGGAGAGAAATATTTCAATGCATTTTGTAGATAATTTTAGGAATATAGTTCTTTTAAACCTACATAAGCTTTTTAGGAAAGGTATATATGAATTAACATGCAGAGTTTAAAAATTGGAAATAAAAAGAGTAAAGGGAGGTATCGTCCATTTTAATGATGAACTATTTTTATAATCTTAACACTTTAAAAAACATATACCAGGGGCGCCTGGGTGGCTCAGTCCATTAAGCCTCCGACTTTGGCTCAGGTCAGATCTCACATCCGTGGGTTCGAGCCCCGCGTCGGGCTCTGTGCTGACAGCTTGCTCAGAGCCTGGAGCCTGCTTCCAGTTCTGTGTCTCCTTCTCTTTCTGACCCTCCCCCTCTCATGCTCTGTCTCTCTCTGTATCAAAAATAAATAAAACATTAGAAAAAAATTTTTTAAACATATACCAGAGTTTAACAAAACGTATACAAAATAAAGGATCCTTAACCCAGGCCATTAAGTATATTCCTTTCCAGTATGCCTTGGTCATAGTTGCTTCTTTCTGTATATTCAGATGTTTAACATGTCTTAGAAATTCTTTCAAAATATTGGGAAGCTGAAGTTGGAAGAGGCATGACAGAGTGTTAAGATACAATACTGGAAAGATGCTCTTTGTAAATGTAGTAAAAAAATCAGCATTGTTATATTTAAATATTGTGTTCCTAAAACACATATTAGTAAACAATAGTTTCGGCTTTGGAGCATTATTGAAAATTTCAAGAACCTAGAAAATATGTATGATTATTCTTATTTAAAAAATATGAAAATATTATATTTTGAGGCCTCATTTTAATAGAAATTCATTTCTTAAAAATAAGTGTCTACTTTTTCAGAATAAATTTATATTTATTATTGTAACTGAATAGCTTTGAGTTTCTTCTTTTTTTTAACCAAATCTTTTTTCTAATTTCCATAATAAATGGCTTGTAGATAGCATTTAGAAAGAGTTATTTGCCATTAAACTAGTTTGCCATGCCCCTTCTTCCTCTCCCTCCTTTCCAGATACATTTTTCATATTTAGTACACATTTTTGATATACAGAGGATTCAAAGTGGGCTCTGTGTTGACAGCAGGCAGCCTGATGTGGGGCTTGAACTCATGAACTGCAAGATCATAATCTGAGCCAGCGCTGGACGATTAACTAACTGAGCCTTCCAGGCGCCCCTTGAGAATATTTTTTGTAGTAAAATTTAAGTGCTTTGAAATTCTTAAGTCTTAAACTCTTAAGGAGTACTTGCTCCTATGTTTTTGGTGCTCTTTCCCCTTTTTGCCCTAACCAATTATTGTGCAGGAGGGAACAGTGCTCCATTTATACTTAGATATAGAGTTATTGGTAAAAGCATGTATGGTATACAATATATATGTATATATAATATTTAAAATATAAATATATAATATTGAGTTAAAGTCTATTAGTATTTGTCTTTTTTAAGTATATAAAATCTAAATAGGAATACATAGATATAAAATAAATGAATGTCTTAACCATCCAGAAGCCTTTGCTATACAATAGAATAGTAGCAAACCTAGCAATCAATTTAAAAAATATTTTTTACATGCTTCAAGGAAAATAGGCATTCAGACTTTTGCATTTAATCATGAAGAAAGGTTTGATAACATTTCAATTACAGAACCTGTTGCCTTGGGGAAATAACATGAGAAAACCACCTAGTATCCTGTGACAGCCTTCATGTCTTCTTGTTTCATTAGCTAACTATGGTAGCAGTGTTGAGGGAACACTAAACGATATAGCTACAAGTTTCAGTTTATAACAAAGCATTAATTAGGAAAACAAACTAGGAAAGACCTTATTAAAATATAATTGATATCATGATTGATATCAATTTGATATCAAAGGTTAAAATTAGGTTCATTACAGTCTCATTATAAGGTGGTAATATATAATGTACAGTTTAGGAAGAATTTTATTGAAAATAGTAGGAACTGCTTAGAGAAGTTTATTACTTAAAAAAATAAACGACATTCCACATTATCTAATCATGCCTAGCAAATGAGTATTATGATAATATATGTGCATGTATGATAATACGTATATACAAGTATAAAACCAGTTATAGCCAAATATACACAAGTATTAACCAGACTGGAAGCAAGAGTAGACAAGTTTGAAGCAGTGTTCTGAAAGAGAAATTGATTATGGCCTACTTAGTTAGAGATTTGGGTGGAGGTAAGATTAGCCTTTGCTGTTTTTCTGGGTTAGTGCAGCAGTCTTCAGTTTTTCCAGTCTTTACCCCTAGAATTACAGGTTCTGTTGGTTAGTGTGTGTCTGTGTTTTGCAATGCCATAAGATATTTTTATCTCATATCACAATATTTGTGAGGGTCATTAACTACCTTTTAAGCCTGCTTGTCATTGTACTAAGCCATTGCCACATACCACAGCTTTATGTGCAGTATCCCATGTACGAATTAAATTGGTATTGATTACTTTTTCTCCTATAAAAATCTGAGTGTGTGTGGTATCTCTGCTCTGTGGGTTAATCTCAGACCTAATCTGTTTTGTCTCATTTCTTTACTATTAGATGTGACTCTCATCCACGTGGTTTAAGATTATTTATTACCTATTTCATATTCCAGGTAGCAGGAATAGTAGTAATTCCTAATAATAATTTGGAAGGAGAGGACTTGACTGTTTTGTTTCAGGACCCAGTCAGAAGTTGCACACATCGCGTTGCTCACATCCCATTGGTTAGAATCTAGTAACAGGGTAACAGCTAGCTGCAAGAATGGCTAGAAAAATAAGTCTTTAATCTAGGAAGTCATATGTCTAGTGAAAAATTTGAATGAGAGGTTGGTTTACTTATTTATTTTACAATAAAGAATGGGAGAATAGATACTGGGTAGACAACTAGTGGTGTCTAATGTCTCATTAGTTGGATACATATTTGATGCTTCTGTTACCATGCAAACACTGGTAACTCACCTAAAATGTACTTTCGACAGTGACTTTCCTCCTAATCGTCAGATCTGTAGTGCTTTCTATCTCCTCCATTTGGATAAACATAAATATCAAAAATTTAATATGTTTAAATCTGATCAGACAATTTTATTCCTCCTTCCTGTCTTCTGTGTCTTGGGTGATGGCACCGTTATCCACTACCATTACCCAAATAAGCAAACTGAAATTTATCCTTAGACTTCTTTTAGCTTTCCTTGCCCCTATGTCTGTCTGATCAATCACAAAGTCTTGAAGATTTTTTTTTTTAAAAACATCTTCTCTGAAACCCTTCTTATTTTTTCTTATCTTTTTTAAAAAATTTTTAATGTTATTTATTTTTGAGAGACAGAGAGAGGGCAAACAGGGGAGGGTCAGAGAGAGAGGGAGATACAGAATCTGAAGCAGGCTCCAGGCTCTGAGCTGTCAGCACAGGGCCTGATGTGGGGCTCAAATCCACGAATGTGAGATCATGACCTGAGCCAGAGCCGGACGCTTAACCGACTGAGCCACCCAGGTGCCCCGAAGATTTCTTGAATCTATTTTTCTCCTTCCATTTTGAAACAGGATGCTGTTATCATTTCTCATTTGGATTACTGAGATAGCTTTGTAACTTATACACAGCTCCCAGAGTGATCTGCCTGAAATAGATTGAACTGTGTAATGCCTGTGCTCAGTAGTTAAAATGTATAGAGTAATTACTATGTGTCAGGCTCCATTTTAAGTACTTTATATTTAACAAGCTATTTTTATCCTCACAACAACCTTGTGAGTTACATAGTTGACTAACCTGAGACAAGAGGTTAAATGATATGTCCAAAGTCAGTTAGTAATTGGCAAAGACAGGGTTTAATCAGTCTGGCTCCAAAATGTGTATCTTTAAAAAAAAATCACATTATGTTGATCAAAATATTTGTCCATTGCTTCCTGAATAAAATACAATTTCCTCATTGCACAAAACCCTTCCAAACTACCTTTTCTCATTTCCGACTTGCTCACTTACCCGTTTCTTACCACTTTCTCTTCATATAGTTTGTGTTCCCACTAAGTAGACACACTACACTTGCAGTTTTCTAGTACACCATATGATTTTTCTCACCATTGTGCTTTTCTCAGTCTCCTTCAACTGGTGATTTTATTCTTTTCGTTTCAATTCGTCTACTCAGGAACCATGATTGCTGGCACTTGGGCCACTCCAGTCTGAGTCAGAAACCTCTTCTCTGTGATTTTTTATCTCCTCCTTTAGATACTCAAATCATAGCCCCCATCATTCTGGATGATAACCTACTTTCTGTGTGTCTCTTGTAAGCTTTTCACAGATGGAATTGTTGTCTTTCATGCTGCTGATGTTCAGACACTGTTAGTTTCCTTTTTTCCCACATCTTTTGATGCTATTCAAAGATCTCAGTGACTTCTATCCAGTAAAATGCATGGCTCTTTTTCAGGCATCTTTCTCCTTGAAGTCTTTGTGTTGTGATATTTAACAGTCTTTTGTCCTCCCTAACAATTGATGCTCTGATTTTTCTTTTTTCTGTATTGATTAATATTTAGCTTCTTTCTGTCTCTTCCACCCCACCCACCAAGTCCTATAGTTTTTAGGACTTAGTCATCAACCCTCTATTTTCTCAATTTTTTTTAATCTAGTCAGAGAATTCTCGTATCTTTAACTCTGATTTTTTTCCCTTTTCTTTTTGTAACTGCCCTCTAGAAACTTCCCAGGATATAACCGTTACTGTTATTTACTGAATACTTTATTCTGTCCTAGGCAGTATGAGATAGGTGGTCATACTCCCATTTTGCAGGTGAATTAAATTGACATAAAAGAGAATGTAACTTGCCCAGATTTCTACAGCTACCAGGTAGTGGAGCTAAGATTGCAACTCAGTTTGGTGTCTTCAAAATTCTGGATTTTAACAGCTCTAATATCCTGCCTATTAGATCTAATGCTCATAATATCCAAAAAACAGGGCTTCTCTGAATGGGGCCCTCTCCCAGTGTCATCTTGTTATTTATATCAGTCTTTCGTTTATTGCCCTTTGGCTCCATGAGTTTGTCTTGGTAGTTTTCCTTAGCAGGTTTCAATTTCTGCTGCCACACCCTTAGTTCTTGTTGCCAGTCCATCCTGTGGTGATACAAAGTGATATTTAACAAAGACAACCTGTACGGTTTAGAAGCTGACATGATCTTTATCACTATTGTGTTGATCTCCCTTCGTACTTCCCTTTTCTAAAGTTCAAATAAATCAGCAACTTTTTTCCCATTAATTCTTCTTGCCTAACATATTTTTATTTTGTTTTCATTTAAATGTGAGTCCCCACTCCTAGTCTCAATTTACTGTCCGTAGAAGTTGGTTCTTTTTTCTGAACTTCAGTATTACTTTAGTTTTTTGTAAGTTCATTTGGCCTTTAATCATGTAGTATTTTATAATCCTGTTGTCTGTATGTTTTTCCCCCCTCTTTCCAACTCTGAATTGTAAATTCCTTGAAGTCAGGGTTACCTTTTATATTTCTCTTTAGTTCCCATGTTCAACATCTGGCATAATACCAGGAATATTTTAGATGATTAAAACATCGAATGAATGGATTTTATTACTTTGATACCTGTCTTATTTGAAACTTAGAAAAAAAGTGATAATCTTACTGATGGAGCTTAAATCACCAAGGGACTGTCTCAGAAGTACTTCTTAAAGCATTATATTGAAGAAATTAATTTAAGTACATTATAATTTAAATAGTTTAGCCACTGTTTTTATTTTATATTTTTTAAAATATGACATTTTTCCTTTCCTCTCTGTCTTTGTCTCTTCTTTGTTTTTTGTTTTTGTTTTTGTTTTTGTTTTTTTTTGGCAGCCGGTTCGAAGACAGTCCCTTACACCTCCTCCTCAGAACACTATTACATGGGAAGAATATATCTCTGCTGAAAATGGAAAGTAAGTTTTTTTTGTTTTATCTTGGAAAGTAAGGGATATTTTGGATTTTATTTTGTTCATTGGTTTTTAGAAAGAACAGTTTGGAAAAACATGAATATTTAGGTATAAAATTATTTTAGAAAGAATTATTAGTATGGTTTACTCTGAGGAATTTCTTTTTTCTTTTAAAAATACGGATTAACTGTGATGAGAATGGAATTGTTGTCTTTCATATTGCCTGATGCTCAAGCACTGTTTCCTTTTGTCCCACATCTTTCTGATGCTATTCAAAGGAAATATAGTGTGAGGAATTTCCCATTGAAGTTGCTTCAGTTTTTCTCTTATATGTGAACTTTTCTATTCTGTTTACTATCCTGAGCCTTTACGTGGCAGGTAAAGCCATTCACTGTTAATTTCGACTTTTTGCCTTTCTAAGCTCATCTCCTGCCATTATCTCCTTGTTTTAGCCTCTGCCAGACTTCTCATCATCCTTACAAAAGAGTCTGCTTTAATTTTATGTTACTGATCCTGGGGCACCTGGGTGGCTCAGTCGGTTGAGCACCCAACTTCGGCTCAGGTCATGATCTTGTGGTTCACAGGTTTGAGTGCCATGTTGGGGTCCTCTCCCATCAGCATAGAGCCCACTTCGGATCCTCTGTATCCTTTCTCTCTGCCCCTCGCCTGTCTGTGCTCTTTCTCACTCACTCTCTCTCTCTCTCTCTCTCTCAAAAATAAAATTAACATTTAAAAAATTATTTACAAAATGTTATATTACTGATCCTTACTAGAATACCTATTATTACATGGTTTGTGTGTGTAGTAGATATTTATTGAATAAAAGGATGATGAGTGAATAAATGGTTTTATTTTTTATTTATTTTTTAAAAGCTTATTTTAAGAGAAAGAGAGAGCATGCAAGCTGGAGGAGGGCAGAGAGGGCCTAAGGAGGCCCTTTGCTGTCAGCTGCTGTCAGTGTGGAGCCTGACTTCCTGGCTCTTTATTAGGAACTGTGAAATTGTGAACTGAGTTGAAATCAAGGGTTGCATGCTTAACTGCAACCAGACGCCCTAAAATGGTTTATTTTAAATGATGAAGTAAAAAGAAATTTTTTTCTGGTCAACTGTGTCAAAGAAGGTATAGTTGTTTGTAGGAAATATTCCTTTTGGTGGAGAATAAAATATTACCTACTTCCATGATTAGGAAGAAGTTGTCATGAGTATTTTTTTTTAAATATTTAGGGTTTTTTATTATACTTTTCTAACTTCTACAAAATGTTTCCATTTTTTAATAATGTATAGTTAATATAAAATTCTTTATTCTTTACTTCTTATTGGTCAGTGCTAAGAAAAGTGTACATAGTAAGAGTTTGAATTGGATAAGTGATTTTAGAGATATACAGTAATATTTTTAAAGTTTATTTTTTCTAGTAATTTGGTTTATTCCTAAAAATAGTGATTATTAAAATTATATTCAATATGAAATGTTTGAGTTTGATCATTTTTTTCTGAACTTTTCACTATGCTACTAGTTTCTTATTTTTTTGTTACCCTTGTCTCATTTCTTATGTGTCTTTAGTCCTTTTAGCATAATTTAAATTTCTGTACAGAGCAAGAAAAATTAAAATATTGATGATGTCCTTAGAAGATAACAGATTTTTTATAGGAAGGTAATAACATGTAGAAAAGGTTCTCCTAATTTTTTTTCTCCCATTTTAGAGCTCCTCATCTGGGTAGAGAGCTGGTGTGCAAAGAGAATAAGAAAACATTTAAAGCTACAATAGCCATGAGCCAGGAATTTCCCTTGGGAATTGAGTCGTAAGTTTGTTGCAAACTATACAAGTTTATGAAAGAAACTATGAAACCCTAAAGGCTGTAATAATGTTTGCATCTGAGTGTTACATTTGAGGCCTTTGAAATGAAAAAGCAAGTAGCCATTGCTCTGATACTATATCACCTTCTGGACATTTTCTGGTTCACAAATTATTAACATTTTCACTATTTTAACCAGATAAATTTTTGAATTGTTTTTAAATCAGAAAAGTAGCAAAAGAATACATGTTCAGTGTAAAAAATCTAATAGCATGGAAGCTTATAGAATAAAAATAACAGTTTACTTCTACCTTACTAATAGTTAATAGGTAAATAATTGGTGCATTTTTGTCTAGCTTTTTCTGTGTGTATTGCATTTTTATAAGCTTGAGGAATAGTTTACATTTTGTTTTGTGAATCTTGTTTTTTTTCTTTTTTTCTCTTTATTTAAAAAATTTTTTAATGTTTATTTTAGAGAGAGAAGAGAAGAGAAGGAAGGAGGGCAGAGAAAGGGAGACACAGAATTCGAATCAGACTCTAGGCTCTGAGTTCTCAATCAGCACAGACATGAGGCTTGAACTCATGAAGTGTGAGATCATGACCTCAGCCAAAGTCAGACACTTAATTAACTAAGCCACTCAGGCACCCCAGTTTGTTATTTCTTTTAAAAATGAGTGTGTAGTAGGCCAGTTTAGAAGGGTAAAGGGACCAAGAAGGAAAACAAATAGTCTAGGGCTTCAATTCATTCCTTACTACAAAGCTGTAATCATCAAGACAGGATGGTATTGGCACAAAAACAGACACATAGACCAATGGAAGAGAATAGAGAACCCACAATTGGACCCACATATGTATGGTCAACTAATCTTTGACAGAGCAGGAGAGTACCCAATGAAAAAAAGACAGTGTCTTTAGCAAATGGTGCTGGGAGAACTGGACAGAAGCAACATGCAGAGGAATGAAACTAGATCACATTCTTATACCATAAACGAAACTAAACTCAAAATTGATGAAAGACTAAATGTAAGACAGGAAGCCATCAAAACCCTAGAGGCAACAACCTCTTTGCCTCAGCCACAGCAATTTTCTTACTCGGCACATCTCCAAAGGCAAGGGAATTAAAAGTGAAAATTAACTATTGGGACCTCATCAACATAAAAAGCTTTTGCAATGAAATATCAGATAAAGGGCTAGTATCCAAAATCTATAATGAACTCACCAAACTCCACACCAGAAAAGCAAATAATCCAGTGAAGAAGTGGGCAGAAGACATGAATAGACATTTTCCCAAAGAAGACATCCAGATGGCTAACACACATGAAAAGATGCTCAACATCATTCATCATCAGGGAAATACAAATCAAAACCACATTGAGATCCACCTCACACTGGTCACAGTGGCTAAAATTAAGAACTCAGGAAACAACAGATGTTGGTGAGGACGTGGAGAAACGGGAACCCTCTTGCACTGTTGGTTGGAATGCAAACTGGTGCAGCCACTCTGGAAAACAATGTGGAGGTTCCTCAAAAAACTAAAAATAGAATTACTCTATGACCCAGCAATAGCACTACTAGAATTTATCCAAAGGATACAGGAGTATCCTGATTCATAGGGGCACATGTCCCCCAGTGTCCATAGCAGTGCTATCAACAAGAGCCAACTTATGGAAAGAGCCAAATGTCCATAAACTGATAAATGGGTAAAGAAGATGTGGTATATTTATACAATGGAATACTACTTGGCGATAAAAAAAAGAATGAAACCTTGCCATTTGCAACAATGTGGATGGAACAGGAGGGTATTATGCTAAGTCATTCAGAAAAAAATATGTTTTCACTCATATGTGGAATTTGAGAAACAGATGACCATAGGGGGCGGGAAGGAAAAATAAGTTACAAACAGAAAAGAAGGCAAACCAAAAGAGACTCTTAAATACAGAGAACAAACTGAGGGTTAATGGGGGGAGGGGTTGGGGAAGAGGGGAAAATGGGAGATGTGCATTGAGGAGGGCACTTGTTGGGATGAGTACTAGGTGTTGTATCTAAATGTTGAATCATGGGAATCTACTCCTGAAGCCAGGAGCACACTGTATACACTCTATGTTAGCCAGCTTGACAATGAATTGTATTAAATAAATAAATAAAAATGAGTATATTTTGGGGTTTGCACAATAATTACACTTTTTATTCTTTCCTTGGTATTTTGTAGTATTGATTTACTATCCTTTATTTTATTGTCTGCCTACTGATAAACATTTTGATTGTAGTTTTTCACCATTGTGAACAATACTGCGATAAACATCATGAATATATTCTTTCAAACCTGTACTTACCAGATGCTCATTAAAAATAAATGGAGAGAGGTGGAATGGGAGAGGTGTGTAGATAGAGCTGACTGACAGAACTATAAGTTCAGCCTTCTCTCTAAAGTAAGGGATAAATTGAAACCCCAGGCTATTTTTCCTTTTTATTTCCTTTCCCTTCTAAACTGGCCTAGTATATTAAAAAATAATTCTCATAGAAGTTTGCATGCCTCATACTTCTCAATAGCCTAAATATAGAAAAATAGAATGAGCTATATATAGCCCTCAATCTATAGATCAGAGAGGGAGATTGATAGTTCTCACAAGATGTAGGAAGGGCATTAGTCATACATACAAATCTGCGTGATTCATCCTATCTTGGACCCAGTTGACTCCAAGGTACACCAGTTTTATGTTCTAATAAGGAAGAAAAATGTGGCTATTTGTAAGATGCTATCAGTTTTAGGAGTTATCCCAATTTCACTGTTAATATGTGGAAAAAAAACCCCCAGGTACATTATTATTTATAAAATGTGGCTATTATAACCATTCCTTCTGGAAAAAAGAAACATAGCATACAAAAGCAAGACAAAAAATTCATTCTAGAATATAATATAGGTCAAAGAACAGAAATAAATTCCTTGTAAATGCTATAGAAGAATGTAAAAGGAATGTGAAATCAGTATACTGGATCATTCTAAGATGAGATGATAATAGAATGAAATAAAAAGGAGATTATAAAACTAAGGAAATGAAGCACTAAATAACATTGTTGCAAAGTAAATATATCAGAAACAACAATGAAAATAATAGATGTGGCTGAAAAATAAAATTTGATAGCTCATAGTGAATTTAAAGAGAAGAGATTAAAGGAATTAGAGAAGCAAGCAATGTTTATGGAGGACAAAGAGGGTTCAACATAAGGATCATTGGTGATTCACTCATATAAAAAGCCTCCAAAATGTGACCAAAATAGTATTCAAAATAGGATAAAAGACAATTTTTCTGTAAGGGAACACTGAGTTTGTAACAATATTACTTTCTAGTAAGAAAAATCATTAATGACTATGTCAGTAGTTATCCTGATTAGACTGTTGGACTTAAGTTGTTGATAAAGATATCCAAAAAAAGAGGTTAAAAACCTGGCTTTACATTTTTTTCACATCTCTGACATTTCTGAGACAAAGAAAGTGTGATCAAGTAGTGTATCTGGCTAAGATGTCATTTACATATCAAGACAGTTGAAGAAAACAAAGAAGAATTCAAGAAATATAGCAGCCATGAGTCCACTTTGAAAGAAAAATACTACTTGAAAATGAAATCCATCCAACCAAAAGATGAAAGGAGAAGTTATAGTTAATGACTAGTGCAATAAGGAATCCTGGGAGACATCATGAAATTGTAATTCACAGGGAAAGAAGCATAAACAAATTTTATGCCAGCTAGATTGCCCTCTAGCAAAACAGAACACTCATTTATGAAATCTGCAAGAAACCAAGGAATACTAAGCACATAAGAGTCCATCAGACATACAGAGTTGACCGTAAAATACAGCCACCCAAACAGGCTAAGTAAAGAAAAAGAACTCAGGAATGTGTAGACCTCAGATCATGGGTGTAAGCCTTGAGGTCATGTAAGTATAAATCTGCAGTCAAACAACTGTGGAAATTGTGGCTTCACATTCAACTGTAAAAGTTGTAAACTTTGACAGTAAAAAGAATAATAAAGAGGAAGAAGGAGGTGACATTTCCTCATCCTTAACATCTAGAAGTTAACTACTGTCTGAGTTTGATGCATATAGTTATAAAACAACATGGAACAGGTAAATCAGTTTGAAAAATGATAACATTTTTTCTTCTATTTTTCAGATTATTGAATGTTTTGGAAGTAATAGCTCCCTTCAAGCACTTTAACAAGCTTAGAGAATTTGTTCAGATGAAGCTTCCTCCAGGCTTTCCTGTAAAACTAGGTAAGAGAAAAATGTACATGTAATTTCATTGTCTATTAGACACATGGAGCTGTTTACTAACATTTAATAAGAAATGTGCTTTGAAGGAAAATGATTTACTGTTGCTTACGTTCTTATAAAGTTTTTCTGTGATTACATGCATTGAGATTTATGTTTTAGTAACTATATAAAGTGTCCAATGCAGTTCTAATTCTACTGGATTTACATTAAATGTAAGGGATATGTGAATATTTCGTACAACAGGGTGTGGGTGAGCCTAGGATGCACTGTGATAATGTTTTTAATGTGGAAGTACGGAGACTAGATTTTAGCCCAAAGTTTTAGCAGACTCTTGAGTTTCCGAACAGTGAGGGTGTTTCTGGGATCAGCAGTCAGCATTAATGGGTATAGTAACACTCATTTTATTTTTCAGTTTTAAATGTTTAAACATAATTTCATCTTAAGCAATGATCTTTAAAAACAGTAAACTGCCCAGGACACCTGGGTGGCTCAGTCAGTTGGGCGTCTGACTTAGCTCAGGTCATGATCCTGCGGTTCACAAGTTTGAGCCCCGTATCGGGCTCTGTGCTGACAGCTTGGAGCCTAGAGTCTGCTTTGGATTCTGCATCTCCCTCTCTCCCTCCCTCGCTCACCCTCTGTCTCAAAGGTAAATAAACATTAAAAATAGCAAATTCCCATTTTTGTGCATATTTATCTACTTAAGTATATCAGAAAACTGGGAACAAGAGACTATTAAAATGTATCTTAGGAATTTAGAGTTAGATTTAGCACTTAGCTTCAGGAGAACCTTTCCTTCCACCCATTTTCTGTTTGGACGGTATTAATATGCCAGCAGATATTTAATCAGTGCGTGCTGTGTGCCAGATGCTCCGCTAGGGTAGGAGACAGCAAAGTCTCTGCTCTCTTAGTGTTTATATAATTCCTCAGCTATATTTTATTTTTTTATTCAGTATTATTGAAACCACAGTAAGCCAAATGTTTTTCTCTCAGAAATAATGCTTTAATTCCTAAAAATTAAACATAACCTCAACTTTCCAAACCTGGAAGTAAGCATTTTGAGGATTAAATTGGATTTTAAATCATGTTTTCACAATGTCCTTATGATTCCCTTTGTGATGAAAAATCACTGGGAACCCATTGTCTACTTGAAGAAACCAGTGATAAGACCTTAGGCAGAAATGATTTGAAAATTAAAGTGAAAAAAAAAATTAAAGTGATCAAATGTGTGTTTGAGTTCCACAGCTCAGATCATTATGTGAGCATTTCTGCAGAAGCTTAAAATCCCACTGTAATTTTCTGTAGCCAGGAAATAGTTAAAGCAATGGACTCCCTTCTAGGTGCATTAAATTTTTTTAAATGTTTTATTTATTTTTTGAGAGAGGGAGAGACAGCATAAGCAGGAATCTGAAGACAGGCTCCAGGCTTTGAGCTAGCTGTCAGCACAGAGTCTGATGCAGGGCTTGAACCCACGAATGGCAAGATCATGACCTGAGCTGAAGTTGGATACTCTACAGACTGAGCCACCCACGCGCTCCTAGGTGCTGTATTTAAAGAGGCACAGTGACAGCCTAACATAGTGGGCAGGGATTGAATATATGAGAGTTTCAAACTATCCCTGCATTCACATCTATTTAAATCTCAAACCCAATCCCCACAGTACAATATAGTTTTGTATGCAAAAGAAAACTTTGATGATGTGAAAAGGAAAAAAGAGTCTGCAATACTTCTCTGATGTAGAACCACATACCTAGAAAGGAATTGACAGTCTTTTGCTTGTATACTTAAAGTTTTCAGGAATTTGTTTACCTTTCTTTTGTCTTTTTAAGTCCTTCTTTTGCATTAATCCTATAAAACTCTGATCCTGGGTCTGTTTTGATCTTTCACTATTTCTATTTCTGTGTTTAGGCTAAAATATACAATTGAGGGGAAGATTATAAAAAATTTAGAAATTAAGACAGTTGTGTTTTCAAAATCAGCCAAAGCTTTAAGTGCTAATTATGAAAGATCTTTTCTCTTTTTATTCTCCTCCCATTCTGCTCAAAGACTAAATTTGAGCCTCTTTTCACCAGTTCCCATCTTCTCCCACTCTTTCCTTCCACAGTCTAAGCAGATGATTTTTGCTTCCTTTGTTCCAAAAAAAAGACAATCACAGGGGCACCTAGGTGGCTCAGTCCATTGAGCATCCAGCTCTTGATTTGGGCTCAGGTCACGATCCCAGGATTGTGAGATCCAGGCCTGCATCAGGCCCCACACTGCGCATTGAGCCTGCTTAAGATTTTCTCTCTCTCCTTCTCCCTCTCTCCCTCTCTGTCTCCCCCTCTCTCCCCCTTTGTCCCTCTCCCCCACTCACATTCCTCACATTCTCTCTCTCTCTCTAAAATAATAATAGTAAAAAGAAACTTGCTTCAAAAAAAGACCAGCAGTAAGACCTCCCTGTTACTGCCGACTCCTCATGCAGACTTTTATTTTTGCTGCAAGTCCTGTCTTTCCCTTCATCTCTCCTATCTCAGTGGAAACGGTGCCTCTCTTTTTAGCTTGAATAATCTCTCCATTTGTACTATGGATCTGTTTTCCTCCCATTCTTATAAAAAGCTTGCTCTATCAGTCTCCCCTCTTTTATATTTGAGCTCGCTCTCTCCCCTGTCCCTCTCCCTCCCTCCCCTTGCTTATTTTCACCATTTTTCTCTCTCAAAAATAAATTGATAACAATAAAATAATAAAATAAATTAAGATTTCAACCAACTAAGTAAAATTAAAATAAACCCTTTGACTCTACTCTACCCAGCACTTGCCTTTAATGTTTGATTTTCATAGCCAGGGCACTTGAAAGTCTACTTTTTCTCTCCATCGTTACTATCTACTTATATTGTTAATGGGAGAAGGTGAAGGGACATAAAGGGAGGCAGAGTTTTTCTACTTCACTCGAACTGCTAAGTGATGACACCAGAAGACTATGACAAGTTAGTTACATCCAACGCGGGCCTGGCGGGAGAAGCTATGTACAGAGAGAAGAACTGCCCCTCAGTCTCTGCCTTCATCTTCACACAAATGTTCTTCCCGTGTATCTTCACACTCCCCCATTTTGTAAGGACGTTTGACGTATTGGATTAGGGACCACTCTAATGACTTTTAACTTGATTACTTGTGCCAATTGCAGACCCTCTCTCCAAAAATGGTCACATTCTGAGATATTAGAAGTTAGGACTGGAACGTGTAATTTTTGGAGGGGAAAGAATTCAATGCACAGCAATGGCCAGAGTGATTTTGAAAATAATAAAGTATGAGTAATTAGTACACTCAGTTTCATATTTATTATATAGCTATAATAATCAACATTGTGTGTATTGGCTGAGGGATGAACATATAAATCAACAGAACAGAACAAAGAATCCAGAGACAGACCCTCATAAATATGCACAACTGATTTTTTTATAACGATGCAATACAAGTTCAGTGGAGGAAAGCCAGCCAGCCTTCTCAACAAATGGTGCTGGAGCAATTGGACATCAAAGGAGAAACAGGAGCCTCCACCTGAGTCCTATAGTCAAATAAAAATTAAAATGGATCACAGATTGAATTAGAATGTAAAACTGTAAAACTGTAAGGATATAAACATGAAAAGCCTTACGGATGTAGGTTTAAGCAAAGAGTTCTTAGACTTCACACCACAGCTAGGAGCCATAAAAAGAAAAATCAATGCATTGGGCTTTATCAAAAGTAAAACCAGTTTGCACTGTGAAATACTCAATTAAAAGAAAAGACAGAAGCCAGATACAATGAGAATATAATGTAGGGTAACAAGTAAAAGGAGAGATGTGCTCCAGAAGGAGCAGCCAGACAGGTAGGAAGAAAATCAAGAGAGAACTCTATCAAAGGAGTCACAGGTAATCTGAAGAAAAACTATCATTCATTCAGTCAGACAAGGATTATACAAAACTAAAACTCTATAGATCCTGGAGAGATCAAG
>NC_043707.1:85501567-85525165 GCF_006229205.1 Suricata suricatta
CTTGATCTCTCCAGGATCTATAGAGTTTTAGTTTTGTATAATCCTTGTCTGACTGAATGAATGATAGTTTTTCTTCAGATTACCTGTGACTCCTTTGATAGAGTTCTCTCTTGATTTTCTTCCTACCTGTCTGGCTGCTCCTTCTGGAGCACATCTCTCCTTTTACTTGTTACCCTACATTATATTCTCATTGTATCTGCTAAAACCCAAGCCAAAGCACGTTGCTACTCTGCTGACAACCTTTCATTGGTTTTCCATTTCATGCAGAGTAAAAGCCAAAGACTTTTTCTGGACCTAAAACCCACTTGATCTAGGGGCCTATTTCTCCTCTGCCCGCGTCTCCTTCTTGTCGTCCCCTCACAGGGCTGTCACCACACCGGTCTCTTAGCTGTTCCCAGGTACATCTGACACTTTCCTTTCTAGGGCTTTTGTACTTGTTCCCTCTACTTGGGATTTTTCCCCCTTCTAGGCAGCTGTATGGTTCATACCTCAGGTCTTTGGTGAAAGGTCAAGAACTCTTACCCAATTACTCCAATCCTGATGAGATTTTTTAAAATCACATATATTTAAGTGATGGGTTATATCTAGTATTTTAAAACAAAACAGATTATTATATTTCTTTTGTATTCGAATGATAATAAATCAACTCAGATGAAGAATAGTATATATGCTGTAAGAAGAAGAAAAGATGCCAGAATGCAAAAAGTACAAATGTATCTGTCTCTGCCCCAAGAAATAGATAAAAAAGACTGGTGAAATCTTACAGTTTTACGATTGGGAAACAGTGGGAACTTGTATTTTTGATGTGATTCTTGATGCCTGGATGTCTTTCTCTTTTTACCAATAGAAATCCTTCTCCAAAAGTAGACACACTCACTGTTAAACATATTTTGGGATTTATCAGGTCCTTGAATAATGCTTTTTTATTTTAAGGATATATATGGATATCTCTAATAGTATTTATAGATGGACATGTATAAATAGATGGACATTTTATTTTACAATGTTATCATTGATTGTCCTCTCTAGATATTCCTGTGTTTCCTACGATCACAGCCACTGTGACTTTTCAGGAGTTTCGATATGATGAATTTGATGGCTCCATCTTTACTATACCTGATGACTATAAGGAAGACCCGAGCCGTTTTCCTGATCTTTAACTGACATGGAAAATGATGTCATCTGACCAAGGAAAGCAAGAGAATACAGAGACCCCAGAAGTGAATCCAAATAGAAGGGACAGATGTTCAGTGGAGAAAAGGGAATTACATTGATTCAACACATCAGTAAAATGATTTGATGAAATGGGCCTTTAAAAGAAATTTCAGCAAGTTTCCTGGTGTGCCATTTTCAGTCTTTTTAAAAATATACATATTATAAATGTAATAGTTTGACACCTTAATGACCCTGAGTACTTCTTATGTAAAACAGCTGTAAGTGCTGTGATTTGTTTTTAAAAATTTTTACACTTCTTGTTGAAATATATATGCATATAAATATATCTATATCTATATCTATATCTAAAACACTCCTGGACCATTAACATAAATTAAATGTCTTAAGAAATATGAAGCCCTTTTAAACTTGTCATCTTATATTCAAGGTGACATTTATAAATATCCCTTCAAGCTTTGTTTTCATAAAATGTAAACTATGTAACATTATGTATAGTTCAGTAATTTGAATGTTTGTTCAATATAATGAACTAGAAGGAATGCAGTTTTCTGTAGATGAATGAACCAAATGGTAACCATTAAACAATTGCATTTATATGTTGCAATACATTTCAGAAGGAGCGTTCACTCTGCAGGGAATAAGGTACCTCCTTTAGCACCTTAGTGCAATTCATTGTGGTGCTATTTGTTTTTACCTGAATTCTTTCTTCAATGGAAAATGTTTGTTACTAATCTTCCTTTCATAGAACCTCTATTTTTTTTCTAAACTTGAGTTTAAAAGTCCTTTTTGTGTTCATGATAAGGTATGGTTAGTATGCTTAAAGGTATTCCTCTTCCGAATCTCAGCACTTTAAAAAACTCCAAATTTTTAAACTTGCTTCCTGATAACTGCACATCGTTCTGATTATTTTGTTTTTACTAGAATATGGATGCATTCGTGTCAGTTTTAAAATAAACCACATATTTTGGACATCCCTACATATTTAATGCTTTCAAAGTAAGGTAAAAACATTTTATATGCTAACAATATTTGTTACAAGCTAAATTCCAGAAATGTGTACAGGATCGACAATTCCTACTGTTTATTTTTTTAAGCCACAAGAAAATATTTATTGATTTTAATTAATCTCCAGAGTGAAATCATGCATTACTCATTTTTGCATTTAAAATTTTTCATATTTATTCCAAGACGGTTTGAAGGTCCAAGAATGAAAATAAATTAGGGAGAATAATGTATAACAGTCATAAAATGTTATGCTGTATTAGAGAGCTTTAGCGAAAGAAATGTTTTTTAAATGTATACTGATAAATGTGTCAGAATGCATCTCTCAAATTTTGTAGAATGACCAATAGTTTAAACCTTTTCCAGGATTTTAACTAATTTGAATGAATTTAGAGACTTTTATTGAAGAGGTGGTTTATTTAAAAATCCAAAGCATCAACCCTAAGAAAATTTTATAATAAACCTCTCTAAAGCTGCATCTTCCATGCTGAAACATACTACATTGCATATGTTGACATTTTATTAGATACATTTTGTAATGAAGTAATCAAAGTTAAAAATTCAAAGACCAATTATTACCTTATGTGGGTCTGCTGAATTTTGTGGAAAAAGTTGGTAAACCCAGATTAGGTTTATTGAATAGAAGTTGATCCCTGTTATTTTGGGAATGCTTGTTGATCACGGGACTTGGAGGTTGAATGTCCTGTGGTTATATGGGGTGTGAGATGCTGGAGAGCAGTGGTCACTGTTGCGTTCGGGGCCCCTCGCTGTGGGACTATGGTATATTTCAGGAATATACTGCAGGTGTTTTCATACGTACACACAACTTAGTGGACAAGAAACATGGTAAATTGCAGCTGGGGGTTTATCAAGTTCCTAAAAGCTGTGACTGTTCTGCTGGGGTACACTGGAGGTAGGAAGACTGCTGAAAACTTTTGCACTTGGATTTTGTTTTTAACTCTTTTTCTTTCATAAAGAATAGTAGATTATCCATTCCAAAATGTCTTTTATCTGATCACAGAGGACAAGCAAATGTATCTCTTATGATGGTGAAAACAAGGAGTTAATTAATGCAAATAAACTTTTCACAATATTAGACTTTTCAAAATGTGCCTCTTAATCCAATTAATGAATGAAGCCAAGAATGCTATATTTAAAGTAGATCAAAAACCATGTATTTTGATAATCTCACATGAAAATCTAGGTTGTGTTTGTTTATTTAAGTCTATGAAATTCTATATGCTTTCCACCTGTGACTGAAGAAACTGTTTAAACCTGGGAGACTGTAAAATGGTCACCTGAAATGGCCCTTTAGAAGTGCTCGATACTCCTGCCACCTAGTACAGCGTCAGAGGAGACAGGATTCTTGTCTTCAAAATTGTGCCCTAGAGACAATTTGCCTGTCTATAGTCATTCATATGCAGAGAACTGTCACACTTTGTAAAAGCTGAACTCACGGCTGACCCTTGTACAACACGGGTTAGCGGGGTCAACCCCTCCCCCGCCACGCAGTCAAAAATCATGTACTTTTGTGCTCCCCCCCCCCCCCCCACCGAACTTTACTAACAGCCTGCTGTTGACTGGAAGCCTTACCGACAAATAGTTGATTAACAGATATTTTGTTCATTACATGTATTATATATTCTTAAAGCTAGAGAAAAGTGTTAAAATCATGAGAGAAGAGATACACAGTACTGTACTGTATTTATCTAAAAAATCTGCATGTAAGTGCAGCTGTGCAGTTCTCACCCATGTTAAGTGTCAACTGTAGTCTCTTGCTCCTGCTCAGAACTAGTTGTGAGGCCCACCCACTCAAGGGTAGTCGTGTTGTTCCTGTGCAGTTTGTTACTCACACCTGGGGCGCGGCGGTGGGTGACTGTCTCAGTGAGCCTAGTCTTTAAAATTGAGAACTAGTGATTAGCATGGGGCACAGTATGTCCGCTGTGATCGCTAGCGACAGGTCCCTTAACCACGTTTTTAGAATCAACAAAATGCATCCTTACCAAAGTTGCTGTATTTGAAATTAGGTTTCAAAGATGACTGATGGTGAAACCTGCTCCAGAGATAATTGGACAGGAAGTGGTAAATCACTTGAAAGACAACAAAATTAAACTTGGTAAAAGCCCATCATTTGTATACTATGAATTAGCAAAAATTACCTTTGCAAAGCATTTTGTCAGAAATCTACAGCGATAGTCAATCCCATCTCAAGTATTATCATATTTTTCAGATCATGTGATCATCCTTATGGTACTACCCAGTGATGAACTTTAAAAAAAAAATTTAAAGGGCATCACATTGTAATGTGTGTGTGTTTTAATGTATATTTTGAGAGAGAACAAATGAGGGGCAGAGAGAGGGTGAGAATCCTACGCAGGCTCCACGCTGTCGGCACTGAGCCTGAAGTAGGGCTTGAACTCATGAACCATGAGATCATGACCTGAGCTGAAATCAAGAGCTGCAGGTTCAACCAACTGAGCCATCCAGCCAGGCCTCCAGTGAACTTTTAAAACTGTTACAGCTCAGTTTAGAATAGTGCTTTCAGCCTCAGTGGCACCTATGGTACACAAAATTAGAATTTCACATTTGCCACAGCACCTATAACTACTGGAGTAAAACCTCCTTACGGTTTTAAAGAAAGGTACTTGGCCATCACCCTGAATTTTATCATGTTCTGCAGGTGAAAACTAGAGACTTAGTGCAATAGAAAAACAAACCATCACTTATATCATCTGTACCTACATAGAGGTCTTGGTCACCAGTGGTGGCTAACAATGACTGGCTTAGGTATTTTAAATAATGTGGATGGCTTGGGAATTTTGGAGGGCAGGAGGGAAGCAGAAATTTTGTTTATATAGATTGTGGCTTCTCTGCTGGCCCTTAGAGATGACGAGGCAGTAGGTAGGCCTACAATGGTCTCATCTTCCCCTAGGTCCTCCTTCCACTTCTCAGACTATTGCCAGGGCACTGAAGCCTCCTGGTTTCTGCAGAACACCCCTGCCACCGAGGTCAGAAGCAAACAAGACCTGATTGACCCGAGTTTCAGCCCACACTTGTGGGCTCTGGCTCCTGTTGTGGCTCCATCTTATTCCCACTCCTCCACCTCTCCAGCTTCTCTTGTAGACTGCCAGTGGGGCTTTCATCTCCAGCACTGCAAAGAGAACACACACCTTTGAGACTCCGTAACCAGCCCTCACGATTAAAGTCAAATCTCTAAGGTGGTTTCTAGTGAGTCTGCTTCTTTGAACACTGATAAAAACATCCTTAACCTTTGTGATGTTTGTCTTCTGATGCTTGATACTTAAGCTCATTTTAACTTCTCACAGTGAATGAAAAATGGCAGTTTTTACACATGGAATATTAATAAAATTGTATCTTACTGCAAAGTAGTATTAAACATCATTTGGATCACCCCATTCTTTGTGACTCTAGACCTTTACTTTCTATGTACAAATCATACATTAGCTAACTAGCTTTTTAAAAAAGGACCTCATGATGCTAATTTTAATGACCATGAACTGGGAACATAATCTTTACAAAAGAAGACTTTTAAAAGAACATGAACATGTCACTTCCTTGATTTTTGTAAGGACATAGTTTAAAAAATAGTTCTATCAGATCCTTTCTGTGAACTCTGATTACCAATAACATCTACTATACACTTTTAAGTATGGTCTTTAGAATTTTCCCACTGGTTAAATTAGCATGGTTCACATGAGTTATTTTGCTAAAGAATGTCTAAATGTTTTTATTTCACATAGACTTTTACATAAAATGAAAATGGCAACCAAAATAAAACTGAATAAAGCAGTCTCAAACATCTACAACTCCCGATTAGTCTCATTTAAGAAAGCTGCTTCTCCCAATAAAGCCTTAGTGAGAGACATGCTTTGGATGCTATTAAAAGTTCCAGTAACATTTCTGTCACATCCATATTTAGCTAAAATAAACACAACTAATGTGTTTGATCACAGAGGAATATTTTAGAACAGGGACGAAATTCATTAGCTTAGATTTGAGGAAAAAGAAACTTCCAACTCGTTTGAAAGGTTTATCTTCAAATAGCATGCCCCCCATCTCAAGTACAAAATCTGGTGCCCAACTGGAGAAATTGGAATTGTTTAGCTAGAGGAAAAATTGACGGGACAGCAGAACTCATCAATTCTGAGATGCAACACCAAGGTTAAAGAAAAGGTTTTTACTGTTCCAGTGAAAGCCTAGTTTTTTTTCAAGTAACTAACATTTTTCTGTGCTCCACATAATAGGTCATCACTACAAGGAAGGTGACCAAAAAAAAAAAGCCTTCTCAAAGCCTTGTTTCTGCACAATTTGTTTCAGAGCTTCTACTAAAACATCACCCCAAACTAGATTATTCTATAGTTTTGAAAAGCTCCATAAATAAAATGACAAGTACCACTTATGGACTCAAGTGTATTTTTTCCTAACTCCCAAAACACATGTCAAAGCAGACACTACTCTCATTTTAGACAGGAAATTCAAGGTAAGAAACCAGACTCCCATCTGTAAATGAAACCAAAACTCAAGACTGGACTCTCATAGAGCCTCCTGCTTCTCATTCACTTCTAAAGAATTTAAGTAAATAAATAGGACAGACTTTTTTCTAACAAAACCACTTTTATTTTTTAATCATTTTTACTACCAAATACAGAACAAAACTCATCGTGGAGGCAGTGTTCACTTGATTTCAACTGATCGTGTGGTAAAGGCTTGTGTCCTAGGGCAACCCTTTGTGCATAAAATGTCCATCAAAGAATAACCTAGAAGTGTGGATTCCCTTTACTGTTAGCATCTTGAGTCAATGGCATGATTTTAAAGCCAAGAGTTTAACTGCTTTTTGAAAAGTTAGTATATTTATATTCAGAGATTACAAGTGAGGAAATAGTTTTTACTATTAGGTTTAACCACATGAAACTGCCAGTATTTTACTTGTTTTCTGATTTACAAAAATGGCAATGTCATATGGTTCAACTTTTACTAAAAAAGTTTTTGAAAGTTTAAACAAATGTCATTTGTGTTCAATTTTGCGTTTAAAAAAATGCAATGATTTAATAGGACCATTACTAGAACTTTTTACTCACTATAGACAAAATTCCTTTGATAAAATCTTTAAAAAGTTACTTACTACAAACTGTAAAAACAATGCTGCTTTTCTATATGGCATTTTAATTTTAAAAGTTAAAAAAAATTATACTCAAACTTGCATAAAAGCTACGATTCCAAGTCTCATTTTCGCCTTAATGCCAGCCAAACACTACTCATTTCATAAATGAATAAATATACTATTTAGTACTGTACAGTAGATACATACCATTGACAGTTTCTATACTATTCCAGAAAAGGCAAATATTTATATTTCACTGAAAATATAAATTTACTAGATATAGGTGGGATAATTTATCCTAAAGTTAACTGCTTTACTCAACCCCATTCCTACGCCCAGAATATGAGAAAGAAAATTACACTAAGACTTTAAGATAGAAATAAAACCAACTTTGACAATTCTCTGATGGCATCTAATCACTACAGTGAAGGATTTCATCTCATTACTATATTTCAGTATGTGGACTGAAAGGGGAAAGAACTTGATTTGTAAAATGAATGAGGTAAATGTCATACATTCAACAGTGTAAATAAATACAAATACAGTTTTACAGGAACATGAACATAAGTTTAAGGGTTTTATTATCAAAGTCTTGTAAAACAATTTCAGAAACTGTACATCAACATGGCACAGACTGTAGCCTACTTTTGTTTTTACTGCACAAAAGTGAAGCCTGAAACTCCTGTAACTAAGAAAACAGTTGCCTAACTACTTTGCATTTAACATGGAATCACTGTGTGCATACGATTACTACTGCAGTAACAGTAACACAAATTTATTGGTTTTATACAACTTCAGATCAAATAAGTACATTATCAAGAAGATTTGTCTCATTTTAAAAGCATATGAAGGTCAATTTAAAATGCACTACCCCTTTTCCAACACTGATATTAAAACAAATTAATAAAAGAATGGAAAATTGAAAATCAGGACAAGAGATAATTTTTCTTTTACAGATGGACTCAGGATAGGCAGCTTTCACTGATGTAGATGTGGAATAAATTATTTCAGGACAAAAAAATTCCCAAACACCTTATGAAAAAGTATACAACTCGACTTCAAAATATGCTATTTACTAACTGCCAAAGACAGTTTTATTTGAAATCTTGTTTCTGTAATTAAAGCCTAATCAGCCATCAAAAAAGGTTAGTGCATATATAACCTTTCAAAGTGAAACAAAAGCCACAAAAATTCAGCCACAAGGCTTAAAGGATTATCTATTTCAAATGTTCTTTTTCAGATGTAACTGTAAGAATGTTAATTTGTCATGTCAACAAACAAGACCATAAGTAGATCCATCGTGTTGGAGGATTTTAATGACAATTAGGATATTCCTGCCACAATTAACATGCAATCAGTGCATTCCCTACATGGCTCTATTACGGCAATGAATCAGGTTCTAGAAGTACTATAAGTGAGCTTACTTAAGAAAGGAGGTCATACAACATAAACAATCCATGCCTGCTGTAGATGCATGCAGCTTTTCATTTTTGTTAGGAAGCAGCACCAGAGTAGTAAGACTGCTTGGATACTCAATCAGATTTCACCATGTCAAGAACTGGTTACTCATGTTATCATTTTCTAAAAGCTTTTGGATGTAAATACCTAATATCAGTATCAGGAGCTTTATAACCATTGATAACTCAGAGCTGTCTACATCTAGGTTTGAGATGAACAGGTGCAGCATTAAGAAGTCACACAAAGGAATGACACTGACGCATGTGTACAGCTGGACCTCCACGGAGGCGATACTCAGTCACTCATATCCATGTCTTCCTCATGATGATCATCCCCATTCACTTTGGATTCTCTTAGTGAATCACCAGTTCCCTTCTCCACAGAACATTCTTTTGTTTTAGGGGAACCTGGTTCTGTTGGCTTCTTCTCCTCTTTTTTCTCTTTCTCGCTGTCATACCCTTGTTCCTCTTCATCGTAATCCCGTGTAACCTGCTTTGCCAAGGAGAATAAAAAAAGTAAACGTCTTGACAGAAAAATCACTTCTTAAATTTATCAGCGCTACCCTAAATTACCAAAGTAAGTCAGTTTGGAAACCTACTTTTACATCTTTATCACTCTCTGATTTTCTTTCCCGATCCTTTTCCTTATCTTTACTTTTCTTCTTCTTGCTTGTTGAACGTTCTCTTTCATCTCTGCTTCTTTCTTTGTCTTTATCTTTTTTCTTCTCCTTTTTATGTCTAGGATGATAACAGAAAATTCTCAGAACAAGATGCTTTAAAGGAACCAGTTAAGTTTCACTCTTAAGAGTAGCAGTTTAAGCTTCTTCAGATGGTGAGCCTGACCCAAGTTCATATGACATGAAGAACAACAAAGATCCAATGTCCAAATACAAATCCACACAAGCTGTGCACAAAGTAATACAGGCAAGAGGACGGTGACTGGGCTACAGGTCTAAAATGCCCACTCCGAAACAGTGTTTATTGTAACACAGTCTCAGGCATAAAGGGAATGAATATATCAGCATGTTCTTAAGCACCTCAGTTCTTGAAATGGAAGGAAAAGTCTAAGAATTTTATTTTTCCCTAGAAGAATTTTAAAAATAAAAATGGACAGTTTCTGAAATATAGAAAAGTAAAAATCCAGAGGACTAATATTCTTACCTCCTAGGGGATGGTGAGCGAGATAATTTTCTCTTAGGTGACCTCGGCTTCTTGGGAGACCTGGTGCCACTCCTGCTTCGTCGTCGCCGTCTGTCTCTAGAAGCACGAATGTGCAAACTAAGACTTTAAAATACAGTATTATCTAAAAAATGCAGACACAGCATAGCAGACGTGCCCATGCGGGAGCTCCACTAGAAACTGATACAACAGGCCTCTGGTAATGAAAAGTCCATTTATTTTCTTTCACTTTTTTTTTTTTTTAAAGATTCTAAGTCATCTCTATACATGTGGCTGGAACTGACAGCCCCGATGTCGAGTCGCGTGCTCCACAGACTGAGCCAGCCAGGCACCCCTGAAAGACCCATTTTCAAATACCGTTTTGAGCTGAAGAACCAAATGAATACCAAATAACTGCAATTCTTTTGCAAACTGTGGGCTTTTCCTTTAATATGCTCAAGAAAACCTTAAATTTTCTTAAAGACAAAAGTTCTAATTCATGAGGAAAAAGTCTCAAGTAAGTTATCTCAGAAATCAGCTTTAAATTCAGTGGCTAGAACAGGTATAAGAATATGTTGTGATATGAAAGTCAATTACTAATAAGACCGAAAACAATTACTTTTATTAGGTAAAATTCAAGGAGTTAGTAATAACAGAGATCAAACTAACTCCCCACACTCCAACCCATCCATGTTGCCCTCACCCTGCTTTGAGCAACTATTTTTAAGATGTATATAGCCTTTCCCGTCTTTAAAACTGTGTTTTTCCTTTTTTAGTGCTGTCATCATTCTGAAAATTTTTAAGACTTGCAAGATGACCATTATTGTAATCTAGGCACAAAAAATAATCAAAACCCCTCATTTTCAGTTGTCTTTTTTTTTTTAAAGCTTTCTGACTTACAGCCCTCTGTGACCTCTATCACCAGAAACATTACAACTTTCATTCATCAAGTATTTATTAAGCTTGTCAAGTTTGTACGCCTCATTCTTTTTGTTACCCCTCTGTGTAACCCAAACTCAAATACCTACACAGAAGTTTTCTGTCACATAGTAAGGATACAATAAAAACTTCACATCTATCAGTACACTTCATTTCTTTTTACTGCTGAATAATAGGCCACTGTATGAAACACCATTTTGTTTAATCATGGTAGTTAAGAGACATTTGGGTTAACTTTTGAGTTATTATGAATAATGCTGTTATAAACATTCATGCGGATGTTTTTGTTGTGGACATTGTTTTCATTTCTCTTGGGTATATCCCTAGGAGTGAAACTGCTGTGTCAAACTTTTTAAGGAAAAACAGTTTTCCCAAGTATCTGCCCCATTAAAAAATAGTATGCGTTTATTTTTAGAAGCATGAAAGTGGGGGAAGGGACGGAAGATCTGAAGCAGGTCCTGGTGACCGGCTGAGAGCAGGGAGCCCGATGTGGGGCTCCAACTCACGATCGGCAGGATCATGACCTGAGCGGAAGCCTGAAGCTCAACCAAGTGAACAACCCATGTGCACCTGCCCCATTTTACGTTCATATCAACAATGTTCAGAGTCCCAGTGTCTCCACATCCTCCCCAACCTCTAGTTACCATCTGTTTTCTTAAATATGACCATCCTAGTGTGAAATGCTTTTGGTTTGCATTTCCTTGATGACTAATGTTGATCCTCACTTCATGCACTTATTGGATATTTGCTTACTTCTTTGAATAAATGTCAATTCAGATCCTTTGCCACATTTTAAATTTGGTTATCTGACGTCCAATGATTCTGAACATGTTCTAGATGTAAGTTTCTCACTAGCTATATAGTTTGCAATTATCTCCTAGCACTCTATGGATTATCTTTACTTTCTTGATAGTGTCCTTCAAAGGTGTATTTCAAAATACATGTTTTTAGTATGGAGGACTTCCAAATTATCTTCATTTCTCTTTTGTTGCTTATGCTTTTGGTGTCATCTAGTAGGAAGCCACTGCCAAATTCAAGTCTATAAATATTTAATTCTATGTTTTCTTCTAGGAGGTTTCAGTTTTAGCTTTTACATTTAGGTCTTTCATCTACTGAATTATTTTTTATATGCAGTGTGAGCCTCCTAATGAAGTTAACAATCAAAATTAAAGAATAGAAGACTGCAGCAAGATGTGTAAATGAGACTGGAAGAAAATGAAAGTATGCCACCCTTACTAATAGCATATGAATTCCACAGTAAGTGTGAAAAAATATATTTTCTGTAAAATTGCAACACCGAATTTTCATATGACAGATTAAAGACAATTACTAGTCTAAGAAAGCCACAAATCAGAGCTGATGCAGCCTCTCATTTTATCAATAAATCACTATATATGTGTATATTCTTAAGTATGGCTTACTATAATAAAATGAATTTAATGCAGCAATTTGGTATACATTAGCATTAAAACTTAACTGTTAGGAAAAGAACACAAGCAAACCAAATCAGGATATGAAATATAGATGGCAAACATAAAAACTGACCTTTGTTGAATTTCATGTCACTTCAAATATAACACCATAAAATATTAAGTGAACAGAACTATAGGCTTGTTCTTCAAAATTGCCTTAAAAAACTTAACACTCAGGGCTCCTGGGTGGCTCAGTCCGGTAACTGGCTGACTTCGGCTCAGGTCATGATCTCACGGTTTGTGAGTTTGAGCCCCGCATCGGATTCTGTGCTGACAGCTCAGAGCCTGAACCTGCCTCAGATTCTGTGTCTCCTCTCTCTGCCCTTCCCCTGCTCACGCTCGCTCTCTCTCTTTCAAAAATAAATAAACGTTTAAAAAAATAAAAGCCTTTAAAAAAGAGAAAAAACTTCAACACTGAAGTATGTACTGATGCAGTAGAAAACATTTAATGCTCACAGCTTACTATTCTTACAAGTTTAAAAAGGTGCCAAGAACTTCTACTACCGCCTCACCTGCTTGCACTTCTGGAACGTCTGGCTGTGCTGTAACTTTTTGGTGGTGTTTTGGAACGTTTCTTTTCTTTATCTTCTTTCTTTTTGTCTCTAATAGATGAACATAATTCATGAATGCATAAGAAGACTCAGCCAATATAAATTAATATAGCACTACAGATAAAAAGCACAATGAAATCTAATCCCATTCTGAAGACGTGAATGGTTTTCTTAAGGAATTGTATAGAAACAATAGCTTAAATGGCCTATTTGTAGTAAATAACTTAACACCAACAGTTTTAGTAACTGTCTCCCTAGACTCTTCAACACCCCTTCTTCTCTCAGCAGATTACCAGCTTCCCAACCCACCATGGCTCTATGTCCTCTACGGTCAGGCCAAACCCCACAATTTAACTGTCACCAAATTTCATTGTCAACATTACCAATATTCTTCCAAAGCACATATTCTATTGTTAATCTTTACCATGGACCAAGCTAACCTTCTACTTTTTTCCCCTGCTACATATGCTGGACTATTCATAGTTGTCAGAAAAATATCCCATCATAATGGGCTATTACTATGACCATACCTCAACCTCTCCAAGACTCTGGGCAAAAGGTAATAAATGTCTTTGTTGAATGAGCTGTCCTTTACCTCCATAAACTTATACATACCCATCCTCAACTATTCTATACTTTTAGATATTAAAGTATCCCTTTTTTCCCTCCTAAGCTCTTTATTTCTTCTATGCTACAGTTTCTATTTCACTCTTTCGCTTCTCTGGTCACCCTGTTTCCTTGAGTTACCTCCTCTTTTTATTCAAATCTTTACCATCTAATTTCCAATTACTGTAACGGTTCCTTAAGGAGACCCAATCATGTTTCCACAAACTGATCCTCTTATCAGAAATCTTTTCAAAGTATAAATCAGAAAATAATAGCTCCCGATTCCATTAACTTTTCCACCTGGAAACCCTGCCTTCTTGATCAGGTGCAAACCTCTAAGTGTGAACAACACAGCTTTCAGTATGTCATCTGTTTCCTTATACTTTGCTGACCTCATTTCCTAGTCCCCCTACACCAAAATACTTTTCTTCCTAAGAATTTAGGCTAACTTTGTAAACCTGAAGCTATGCTTCTGAGTCCAGTCAAATCTTTTCAAATCTTTTTTTTTTAATTTGAGAGAGAGAGAGAGAGAGAGAGAGAGAGAGAGAGAGAGAGAGAGAATGAGAATGGGGACATAAGAGTGTGGGAAAAGGGAAGGAGAGTGAGAGAATCTTAAGCAGGCTCCACATTCAGCACAGACCCTGACACAGGACTCCATCCCACATCCCTGGGATCATGATCTGAGCCTAAATCAAGAGTTAGATGGTCAACTGACTGAACCACCCAGGTGCCTGTCAAATCTGTCAGAATTTAATACTCAGTCACTTTCAAGTCTCTTCTAACACAACTAACAATGGTACATCCCTGATAGTTACATTAATTTTTCTTGTATAAGAAAAGTTCCTTGAGGGGAACAATGCCAAATTCTTCTTTGTATGATAAAGTTTTTATTATGCAAGCTTGTCTGATTGACTGCATTAAGAAGACTCATTCTGTAAAATATAGTGAAGCCTCTTTTCCCAGTTGAGTTACAGGTTCATCAAAAATAAATTCTTTAGAACTCCAGTTGTCTTTATTATTTTAACTAAAAATTAAATGTATAAATGGATAATGGATAGTCTAAAATAAAAGGTCTGATTCTAAAAATTGAGATAAGTATTTTAGAAAGAGATAAGGACAGTTGCTAAAAAAAAAATTTGTGGAACTGTGTGACAACTAAAATTTGAGAAAAAAAGTAAAAATTTAGTCATTGTTAAAATGTGACAGTTCTCTTGCCACTTTAAAGGTGGTTCAAATGAAAAAAAACAATGATCTGGTAGATGTTACTCCAAACTACACATTAAGTTAAAGGGGTCCAGCCCTAAATGAAAAAGACTACTCAGTGGAGGCTTGTTTAAGTCCAAATAAAATGTTAAGGTAGGATATTTAATCAATCTCCAATTTTAGCCTTCTGCTGGTTCCAAATCATGGGACGAGACACAAAGTATGGTTCAGCAATTCTTAATAAACATTATAAGGTGCTGATAAATGAGATTTGTAAAGGTGAATTAAGGCACGGCTCTCTACCATAAACCCTTGAGTATACCAAAAGGTAGCACCATATCCTTAGCAGGGTTGAGTGGAAAGAAGGAAATGAAAGAAGGCAGTGGGATAGTTAAGAAATTTTACTACAAAAAACATTATCTAGGTTTTCAGCTATAAGGAGAAACCTTAAGTTTACGAAGGAGCACAAGAAAACAAATGTCAGCTTCCTCAAACTTTAAAGAGTTTATTCTCCAGTCTAGCCCTATCTCCTTTTATCTCTCTTTATCAGTAAGGAGCAGTGTATTTAAGTCTTGGGAACTCTAAACTTTTCTTCCCCCTCAATGTCAATGGTCTACCGTACGTACCTGGTTTTTGATGTGCTCCTTGACCTTCTCCCTCTCTCTCTGGAATGAGATCTTCTCCGTCTTGGACTTTTGGATCGTCGTCTACTCCTTGACTTAGAATGTGATCTCCTTCTTGATCTGCTTCTTGACCGCCTAATAATCCAAAAAGAAAGCCAACACACATATAAATGTAGAAAGACTAGCTCCGTGACTATTTCATTTAGCATCAGACAAAAGATTCAGACAACCATCAATAAGTATGGGTAATTTTCTGTCAGTTGCTGATACTATTTATTTAGTCGACAAATAAAACATCTTTGACACCTTAGAAATGAATACTTTTTTTTTTTTTAACACCGGGAATTTCTCACCTTACCTGTCAAAATAGTCTTCCTATGCCCTACAACTCTTGAGCCTAAAAACAGCAGTAGAAAATAAAGGAAAATAAAAAGTATCTGATTCATTTGCAGTCTCTTCCACAACTACACAGAATTTTAGCATGTACCTTATGTGAATCCTCACTATTGCACGTTAAATCTATTTATCAATTACCAAATATTAAGTATTCTTACTATGTGCCTTACAAAGACTCATTCTCACAATAAGCTTATCTAGTAGGTACCATTTTTATTCCTATTTTATAAATGGAAACCACTTAACATGTTCTTGCCATCTATGATTTCTAATTGTTCTCTGAAATCTTATTCCACTTCTTTGACTTACAATTTAAGAGATATCTGAGCAATGCAGACTTATATAGATATATGCAACTATGCATAAATTCTGACTCTCACTTCCCATCAACATTATCACTATCTCTAAATGATCACCTCTTTCTGGTCCCATACCAGACTGTGTCCTGTCTGTCTACCCCCAATCCTATACTTTTCCTTCCAGAACTTAAGCACAAGTAACTTTTTGATGTTGTCACTGATCTTCCTTCTTATATTTTAAGAACTAAAAATAAATTGCTTAAGACTTTTTTTTAAGTAGGCTTCATGCTCAGTGCAGAGCCCGATGTGAGGCTTGAACTCATGACCCTGAGATCGATACCTGAGCTGAGATCCAGAGTTGGATGCTTATCGACTGAAGCACCCTGGCACCCCAAGACTTTTGTCATTTAACTTATAGGGACCATTCAACTTGTTTCTATAAAAAACTTCTAGTATAAACCTTTTGCTTTTACTTAAATGACAAAGATTTGTGTTCAAATCTCAATTAAGCAGCAGCAAATCTAAAACATTCTCTGAGCTTAGTGTTTGAACAAGGGAAAAACAAGAGCACCTATGTTATAAGTACTCATCATTTAAAATGAAATTAAAAAGTTCAGCTCTGGAGGTAGGGGGATGCCTGGGCGGCTCAGTGGGTTTTGGCTCAGGTCATGATCCCAAGTCTGTGGGATTGAACCCTGTGTTAGTTAGGCTCTGTACTAAGCATGGAGAAGCATGGAGCCTGCTTGAGGTTCTCTCCTCTCCTCCCCACTCACGTGCTCTCTCTTAAAAAACAAAAACAAAAATCCAGGGGTGTCTGGGTGGCTCAGTCAGTTAAGCATCTGACTTACGCTCAGGTCATGATCTCACAGCTTGTGAGTTCAAGCCCTGTGTCGGGCTCTCTAACAGCTAAGACCTTAGAGCCTGCTTCAGATTCTGTGTGTGTGTGTCTCTCTCTCTGCTCCTCCCATGCATGCACTCTCTTAAAGACAAACATTTAAAATCATTAAAAAAGAAAAAATTTCAGCTTAGTGCCTTAGTGTAGATGTACACATGAAATACTAACTTATTCCTTTCTCTCCTCTTACTCATGTGCTAAGATGGCTTCTATTGTCTCATTATCTAAAACTGCTGTTTCAAAACCTATCACTAGTGTCTTATCAAATCAATGAACTTTTAATCACCTATTTTTGACCATGTTTGGAAACTACTATAAATAAATCCTCTCAATAACATGTCTATAGCCTAAGAAATGTTCATGTAACGCTTACCTAAGCATTTTTCTGTAAGCTTAAAATGGAGAGTATGTATGTCCATCTTTTTCAACACTATACTCTTAAGCAATTACTATGGTGCCCGACTCCAATAAAAGTAACTAATAGTATATTTTGGGTGATGCTGACTATAAAATATCAGAATAATCACTTTCTACTTAAGGGTTAAAAAAACTCTGGAAAATAAAAATGGATGTTACTAGAATTAAGCACTACTCATCTTTGGAGGACTCTGGCTTTAAGAAAAAGTTGACAACCATTTTAGTTAAACTGAGTTATTAACTCCATTTTCCTCCCTTTAGTGTATATATAAAAAATACAGATGTAGAAAAAATCATAAGCACATTCTTACAGTTTCTTTCTAAACACAAGTGATGAATAATATATCTTAAAAAAATCTAATAAGCAGGGGTACCACATCCATCTATTTACTCAGGTCCTGAAACAGTTATTTTTTTTTTAAGAGTGATGTGCTGTAGTGCCACTTTAACACACTAGTTTATATGATCTTAAAAAGATATCAGAAAAATATACAAATAAGCACATTAAAAGTTTGTTGAAAGTAACTGGTCATTTTACATCCAAGATGCTTAAGATACTACAATCCACAATAATTCTGTTATGAGGGGTTATTACAAGTGTCCCAAAACACTCTGTTCAAAGAAATATATGTTTCGCTGTTATTTCCCTCTGGTTAAAGTAATTCAAATTAAAATCGAAGACCGATACTATGTAGTTGGTATATACAGAATAAAAAAAAACTTAGGTTCTCCTTTTTAACTGTAAACTAAGCTATGAGAGCATGGTCCTGGATGATCAGGATTATCAATAGTAACGATATTTCATGTCAGAGTAAAATTTTAGCTGATCCTGAACAAACAAAAAGGAGTTCCTCAGGTACAGGTGAAGATGTGGGAAAGATCATTAAGCAGAAAGGAACATTATGAGCAAAAACACGGAGACAGAAAATCTGGTTCCTCGAATATTACTGACATAGTGTTGACCACCAAATATTAAATCTAGTGTCTTAACCAATGTTCTGTCCAATGAATGCTTAAATCACTTCTCATATTTATTAAAAGGCAAAATGGCTGTTACCAAAGAAACAACTGTTGTGATGGAGTTGTGAGCTTAACTGCTTTTCCCATGGAGTATCACCTTTACTTGAGAGAACAGGTCTGACAAACTTGTTCAGACTGGGTATTGGCAGACATTCTCTTGAAAATATAAACAAACCCTATCATTTCAAAAAAATTAAACTTGTTGCTGATGACAACATCTGAGCTTTCAACAGAAAATTAAATTTTGGAACACATAAACCCACTATGGTGAACATGACAGATTCCTAATACTCAAAAGGGTTTTCAGATGAGATGTGTGGTGATATTACTAAAAGAAGGAGCAAATCGTCATTTGCAAATATTCATGCAGTAGGTGAGTAATCAATCTGTAGGTTGAGTGATGACCTTCCAAACTTAAGAGTCTAGAGAAAAGTCAGTACTAGAATTCAAGCTGAAAGGTTCAAGTCTAGTGTTTTTTCCATAATACTAACTCCATTTAGTGCCCAGTCCCAGGACCTTCCTCTCACCTCGGATTCTGGAGTTTTAAAGTACTGAACATCTATTCAGCTCATATCTTTTCTTCATATACACATATGTGAATTCACACACTGTGCTAAAGGGTAGTTACTAAAACACGCTTTAATCAAAAGCTAAAGTAAGTTAAAAGGTAACAAATGAAGAAGGATGTGTGATACAGAAATTCCTGTCTGAGGTATAATGAACTACCATAAACAATCTAACCTGTGTCTAGAAGATGAGGGAGTCCTCCTCCTCCTAGAACGTGATCTTGATCTTGAGTGCCTTCGTTTTTCTTCTTTCTTATCTAGATTTTTACAAGAAGGAATCTGGATTTAGAAATTATCAAACAGATTATTCCCAAGAAGTTCTTTACGGTCTTAATTTTCAGATTTTATAAATCACCCTTAAATGTTATGGGATTATTTTATCCAGACTTTGGTAAATCCAAATTAGCCAAATGGTTATCCTATTGTCTGCCTATACAGATTGAATGTTTGGTCCTGGATTCCACCCCCCCTTAAGTAATGATTTGGATTTTCAGCTAGCCAAAAGTTCCTTTCACTGTGATGTACTGTCCATAAGCATTTGATGGAAAGGATTAAACCTTCTCATCCTTTATAGGTTCCTAAATGAGGTGTCCTTTTTTCCATTCCTAGGTTTACTTTCCCAAATATAGCTGTAATTCACCCAGATTAAAACTATTTTCGGGGCGCCTGGGTGGGTAGCTTCGGCTCAGGTCATGATCTCACGGTTTGTGGGTTCGAGCCCCGTGTTGGGCTCTGTGCTGACAGCTAGCTCAAAGCCTGGAGCCTGCTTCACATTCTGTACCTCCCTGTCTCTGTGACTCTCACTATACTTCAAGACAAACAACCCCCCCCCCATTTTCATGTGTTATGTATTAATAACACCTCTTCAACCAGCACTCTGTAAGATACATGTTTTAATGTATTTATAATACATAGGAACATAAACATTTTAAATTCTTAGTCCATTAAGATGTTCCTTCTTTCTTTGCCACTTAGGCCTATGCTCCTCTGTTAAAAGAAATTCCTATAAAATTATGTTAAAGTGGTTGATAAACAGGCTCAATATTTGGCTTTAGATTCCAAAAAGTCATTAATTCATTCACTGTTCTCACTATACTTCAAGATATAACTGGGTTTCAGTAAGCTAGTTGTCTTAATCTGATCTCTCCTCTTTGCCACCAATTTTCAATTGTGTAAATTTAGGAGACAGATCTAGAATGACTTGAGTCCCATTTCCTCATCTTTAAATAGCACATAAGTAATTCCTTTAACTCAGGACTTAAGAGAAATAAAGCCATTGCATTCTTCATACATGGTCTATAATCAAAGTGAGATTGAAGTCTTCTTTCACATTTAGACCATTTTGTTAATAGGATTCAATTTACTACAAATGTCAATATCAGTAACAATGAAACTCTTGGGGGGGGGGGTGTTTCATAAACAAACTATCTTTAAGTAATTCCAGTTATTAGTTTTTAATGAAAACAGAAAGTTACAGCACGGTGTTCTAGCTTTGTAGTCATAGGTCCAGTTGTGTGAAGTTCCTACAGTTTGCATTGTGGCCCTGGATTACCGTTCTGTTGATTAAATGACATAAAGGATTTGGTATTAATTTATCCAACATTATAATTATTTTCCTAATCCTATACACATCCAAAATATTCCTATTTATTAAGAATGAAAAATGAATAAATTGTTACTTAATAGGGGGAGTGGGAGAATCCAGGACTAAACATCAATCTATATAGGCAGACAATAGGATAACCATTTGTTTCACTGCAAAAAGACAATCTGTAAAGAATAAGTTACTCATTTTAGGAATTTGCTTTTCTTTAAACATATGTCATAACAGAAGCATCTTCAGTAGGCTTTCTTGGTCAAATTAAAAACTAAAATCAATTGGACTATTCCAACACAGGCAAACATAAATCTAGGCACAATTATTTCAGAATGCAGCATTCTTTGAGGGATGGGGTATGGTGCCTGTCCTGTACATTGTAGGATGTTTAGTAACAATCTGACCCTCTACCCACTAGACGTAATTGGTACCAGCGTGGCAATTAGGTTTCTCCACGTATTTTCAAATATGTCCAGGTGACATGGGTCCCCTCCCTTTGCCTAGGATCACTCCACTACATGATCTTTTATCAGAATTTGGAAAATTAAAAAAAACAACTACAGTACTACTCAATAAATTTCCAAGCTTATGCAAAAATCATTTTCGCCAACAATCATATAGTATCAACACAAATTCAACACAGAGGCCTAATATATTTTACCTGGTTCTATAGCAGCAGAAATTAGGGACTGTGCTTCTCGTACTCTCTTCATTGCTTCCTCTATTTCTTTACTAGAGGTGTCTGATTTCAGACTTGGTGAAACAAGACCAGCAGCTACATGATTCAACCTGAAACAGAACCAAGACTTGAGATCTGAAGTATTTTTAAATGCTTAACAGTATTTCAAATAAATGTATAAATGTTTTATATATTATCCTTTTAGGAAAATACTACTTGAAAAAGCAGGGAGGATTTCATGATAATTTTGGTAAAATCATATACAATAGTGTATCCTTTTCAATGATTTAGAGACCTCTAGAATAAGAAAAAATACATACTTAATTTTGCCGAACATCCATTAACTTTCCTTAAGCACATGTTGAGAAATGCTAGTATATGGGCATATGCAGATGCTGCAGATTTTTGACTATAGATTAAGATTTTTCATATGATTTAAAAACTTTCTAAAGCGGTAAAATTTTGCTGGGGAATAGCATTACTTGTAAGGTTGCAGGTGGAGAGAAAATGAGTCAGAGGCCAACAGCACATCAAAGTTACTCACAGAATTGCTGACTGGAAAGATGGACCAAGGGCTTATACACACGTGAGGAAAAAATTACAAACAAATGTAGGATAGTAATTATTTTTGGAGAGATGGAAATGTAAATAGGAATGGATACAGAAAAAAATTTCAACAGTATTGGTTATAAGCTGGGTAGGAGGTACATGTTAAGATTTTATCTAATAGGTTTTAAGAAAAAAAGCCACTCTAACTACCATAGTCAAATGATTCTGTCCTTCCTCACTCCATGCTTTCCCATTTAATGACAGTGAAAATTCACTAAGCAGAAAAAGCACTAAATTCAAATTTAATATAACAAGAAATTATCAATTAAAATATCTCATGACTTTGTTACGTATCAACTAGAGAATGTACATTATAGCACAAGAGAACTTTGCAAAGCACCTAAGAAAAGATGTTGGTATTATGTGACATGCACTATTCTTTTGCTCTGGGATAGTGTTTCCTTCACTCTGTCTTCCTATCTACTACTGATGCCCCAGGCGGAGCCTCTCTGATCTTGGTATTAGGTTTTCCTTGTAATAAGTTCCCACAGCACCTGTGTACTTCCTCTTGTTGGATGCACATATTTCACTATATTTAAATCTCTCCCTTTCTGACTATGGTATAAATGCTATGAAGGTACAGGCAGATACTCAGTATACATTTTTCAAAACAATCAACTAAAGAGAACATTTAGCTCTTTCCAGGTCATCCTGGGAGAAGGGATTTACAATTATTCAGAAAGACTCAAATTATACTAACACAAAACCCTTTACAGATCGGCTTACCTCTGAATTTTTCTTCTTGTTTCTAGAAAACAGAATTATGTATTGTACAACTTGAAATAACTTTCTTTTTAACTACTGAAAAGTAACTTCTCCAGACATTCACATACTATATCTATTATCACTAATGGAAACACGGAAAATTCCTTACTTGGGATCAACAGTACTCATAAGCTTCAGCAACTGATCTGCAGCAAGAGACTGCAAAAACAAACAAAAAAATTAACAGTGAGAATATGTAAAATAAGTGACTGCTATTTTTTTTTTCATTATGTTGAAGGTCTTACAACAATCTGGCCAACCTCCAAAAATAACATTTTAGGCACAATGATAGCCAACAGAAATATAATGCCAGTGAAATATGTCATATTAAGTGAGCTGCTTTACCAAGTTAAATATGAATATCATAAGCTGAACAGTCTAGGTTTTATAAAACAGTTACTTCCTGCTTATTTTAAGACTTTCTGAGGAGGTAACATTTCAAAGAAAGGTATAAAACAAAACTCCAAGTGCTTAGGCAGTAGAATAGAAGATTTCCATAAAGTTGGGACTTTAACAAGAACACAAATTATGAGCCTATGTTCCTATCTTTTCATGACTATTCACTCTGACTCCATAACATAATGATATACTGACTTCTTGTGACATTTTATTAACATGAGAAATTAACTAATGGTTAAGGGGCTATTAATGCAGTGACCTTTTAAACCTTTCATTCACAAGATTACATAAAAAACAGTATTACTACACTATAGCAATCAGTTTTCTCCCATTCTGGAAATGCAAACTTAAGAGTTAATGGAACAAACTCTGTAATTATAAAAATGAACTCAAAATTGAAGGCTTTGAAGTTGTACCTGAGAGTTCAAGTTTGCTCCAGGAAGCCCAAGGGCAGCAAGGGCAGGATCCAGAGTAGGAGCTCCCAAAGCAGCCAGTGGAACAGCGCCAATCTGTAAAATTTCAAATTTTATTTATTTAAAATTTAATTTATGGGGCGCCTGGGTGGCTCAGTCGGTTAAGCCTCCGGCTTCGGCTCAGGTCAGATCTCACGTTCGTGGGTTCGAGCCCCGCGTCAGGCTCTGTGCTGA
>NC_043707.1:85525265-85563828 GCF_006229205.1 Suricata suricatta
GGCTCAGTCGGTTAAGCCTCCGGCTTCGGCTCAGGTCAGATCTCACGTTCGTGGGTTCGAGCCCCGCGTCAGGCTCTGTGCTGACAGCTAGCTCAGAGCCTGGAGCCTGCTTCCAGTTCTGTGTCTCCTACTCTCTCTGCCCCTCCCCCTCTCATGCTCTGTCTCTCTCTGTATTAAAAATAAATAAAATATTAAAAAATATATTTAAAATTTAATTTTTGTAACTTATACAAGGAGGTCATTTTTCCTCCCCTTTAAAGGAACTTGTAATGACTAATTTAAGTCTGTAGCTATATGGACTCTGTTGCAACTACTCAGCTATGCCATGGTAGATTCAAAACAGTCAATGATAATACTAAAAACAAATGGGCTTGGTTGTGTTCCAATAAAGATTAACAAAAGGGGGGGGGGTCTGGCCCAAGGGCTGTAGTTTGCCTACCCCTGCAATATACAGTGGCCTCACTTATTACAGAACATTTATCCCTACAACCAGAAGTTAGAAGAATATTAAAAAAAAATGTGATATATTCTTGTGCCAAGTAATAGCTGCTTCCTATACCAGTGATTACTGTATTCATTGGAGTTGCATTAAGTAACCTGTTACTAGTAACTCTTTATATTAAACTTTTCCTATTCAAATTATGGTGTGGTTTGTCTCTTACCTGAGAGAATTCTAATCAACAATAGATGCAAACCACGCAAAGTCCTATAGCATTGTAAGCAGTATGTCTTTCTCTGTTAAGAACAAAGTTCTCCCAGCTTCTAGTAATATTTAGTAAATAAAAAGTACCAATCTTTCTGTACTTTAACTGTTTACAGAGAAAAATTAAAATACAGCTACTACTACTCTAAAAATGAATACCTTAGTTATTACATAATTTTACACATCGAAGGTATCTACCTACAATTAACCAGATCCTCATTTTTTTAAGTAAAAATTGTTAAGTGACAAAGTCATACTCAAAAAGATGGGAATTCCTGAGCTCATTCTTTTCTGGGACTGTACCAGTCACTTAATAGTTAACTACTTAGGTAAAATAACTGGAAAAATGCTGTTAAAAATTTTTAAAATTCTAGTTGAGGCTCCCTGTTCACTATTACCCGTGAAACCACTCACCGACCAGTTACAATCTCTCAGGAAGAACACCTGCAATTTGAAGTGTTTTTAGTTCTAAAATGACATACTTTTTATTGTATTCGATCAGGGTGAGAAACATTACCCACCAAAAATTTTCTCCAACTTTATTTCATCTTCCCCATGTTAAAAATCTCCATCAAGAATTCTTCTTTATTTCAAGCCATGTACTTAATTCAAACCCCAAGATAAGAGCAAAAGATCAAAAGGGCACTGAGTAAGAAAAAAATTGTCTTAATTTCACCTTTCTTTCTGGGTCTAAATTAACACACTATTTTTAACAGCATGTTCAACTGGTCTCTTGCCTCATGAGGCTTTTTCTTCTCCCCACATTGTTCCTTATTTTGAGAGTTAGTGGTAAAACCAAACATAACAGATAAATGGTTTTCAGAATGTTCTTAAAACATAAATTTCCAAGGTGTTCTCCCTCGTACCCATGATTATATATAGACTTTACACTACTGCGCACAAGTGGTGTCTCTTTGTGAACTATAATCCTAACAGCACTTAAAAAGCTCAAATACATTTAGGTTTATGCACAATTCTGTGTTCCTTTCTATCTTTTAAGAATTCACTGGAACCAGTACCTGGGTAAGTGGGTTAGGGGTAGGCAGGAGTCCACCACCAGGCAGAAGACCTGCCACTGCATTAGCTGGTGCCAACAGAGACAAAGCCTTAGTCTCATCAGGAATAACTCCTGCAGAGAAACATCCTCGCATTAGAACACACTCTTTTGCAAGACAGAAAACACACAAAAACACCCAGAAAATGTCTCCCTGATACACCACCTGAGTTTGTTGAAAGTACTTATGTTCGCTAAAATATAAAGCTTGACTTCTATGATTATTTATCATTAATTTTATGTCAGAATGAAACTTCAATGTGTGAAAATCTGTTTCCTTTTTCTCTACAAATGGTTAAGTTTCTAGAGTAAAAAAAAATAGCACAATACACACTACTTTTTTGTTAACACTGCCAAGATTTCATCACCTGTACTCGATTTTTAAGTCATGAACCAAACGTAAGCAAGCACAGTCGGTTCTCCAGGGGTGTGCTCTCAACTTTCAAAAGCTGTTTTATGAACAACGACTCGTGTCGGCTGCTTCACTATAAAGCACACAGAAAAATCAAGATACACAAGACAAAAAAAGTTTGATTTAGGGGTTAATAATATGGTACAGTTACTATGATTTTCTTTTACACCTACCATACAAATTTTGTAAAAATTAAGAGAAGAAAAGTATGTAAAGGAAATATTCTGTTGGAATCAAGCGTAGGGCTTTTGCTGACTCATGAAAATGAATATGAATGTTTCTGAAGGTCTCTGAATACACACAGGATGTGTGTGTGAAAGTGAGTAAGAGAGAGAGAGAATAGGTAAAACAACATGGCACATTCCTTACCTGTATAGTAAAATGCTTTATGTTCCAACATGTGCCATGCTAACCATACCAAAAATGCTGCTACATAAGTGTCAGTTCAAAAGCTAACTTAGCCAAACTCCTAAAGCCAAAACCAACATGTATGTCTGTTTTTAAAGCCTAATCTGTGTATTCAGATAAAATCTAAGGGTCCTAAGACAAATATTTATGTAGACAATTTAAATTCTATCCAACAGCAAAAGCCCTATACAGATGGATTAATCTGTTAATGTGCCCAAGCCCCCAAAATGAGAGTTCAATAATACAATTAAACTACATATTTGCAAATACCAGTAGTATTTCTGTAATACATATTAAGAAACTGCATCTCATCATAAAACATACAATATGTACAGGGCACTTAAGAGAAACTGGATAAGCTGCAGAAGAAAACTGTTGGGTGGTATTTTCAGCAGGGCCTGGTATATAGTTCAGGCTGAACCAGGGAAAAGAACTGTAAAACACAACAACAAAAAAGAAAAACCACTGTTAAATAAAGGTAATGGTTCCTTCCACCTATACTGAGAAGTGCCGATAATATAAACAAATGTATACTACACAGCACTGTTATCTTGCTTGTGTCAGAGCTGTCATCAATTTAGATACCAAGAGTTATGGAGGGGTGGGGGGAGAAGATCATTTAGATATAGGGCATTAATGCATCAATATTAACAAACCTACAAAGATTATGGGATAATTTTGCATGCAAAATTATGTCTCAAGAGGATAATACTAAGTATCAACATCTTACTCAAATTAGTGCATTTGCAACATATTTCTGGCAAACTAACATCCTCTTGAATTTATTGTGAGACACCTGATAGAAGATCTGCATCCATTAAAAAAAAGTCATGCATCTGATCCTCTGATTTAAAAAAGACTATTTAAAAATAAAACTACAATTTAAAAATAGCAATGAGGCCCCTCACCAGTTAATTTTCATGCGTCAAGAGTATTTTTTTTACTGCTGCTTTGATAGAACCATGAAATACTGCATGAATGTGTAGAAATGAAAGAAAAAGAAACAGACAAAAGAAACAAACATTAACCAAGGAACCTAAAATAACCCCCAAATCCATTTCTACTAAGAGTTCCTTCCATATCCAGCTATCTCGGTTTTTACCAATTAAGACTATTCCTTACCGTAGACTTTGTGTCTATTGTTTTAAAACACTGACCAAGAGCCAACAGCAAAGTGTAAGAGCTAAAACTAGGGTGAATGGTGACAAAGGGATTCAGCACATCAGTTATTTAACGGTGGCAACATTAATACAGCATACCATACCAATAATTAAATACACCAAAAATAGATTCTGGAACTATGTATTTCTGTAATTCTACATACACTCCTAAACATTTCATTTTCAAAACAAACACTGGAAAGTTTACTATGGCCTAAAAATATTTATGAAAGCCAGTTATATGATATACTGTATTATGTTTAGGACTTGGAGACTATGATACTTAGACAATAAAAATTCTTTAAATTTAAAGCCTAACTATAGTTTTGCACATTACTCACATGATTTGAATCTTGTTTCAATAACTGTATTTTACTTTTCCTAAATTTGAATGCTGTAAATTTTCTCTTGGTGTTAAGTCTTACCCTACAACAGGCACACTGATATAAAAAGAAATTGCTTAATCAAAACACACTAAACTCAAACGTTTATCAGCACATAATTTAAAACCTTAAAATAGGGTTCACACACTTTAATATCATGGAGACAGATGTACTATTATTATATAACATGCCTTAATCCATCTACGAATGCAATTTAATTTCTTCAGAAAACCACAAAGGCAATTCTTCTAAGTTTCAAGGACTAGACATTTCACAACTTTTACAAGGTATGGCGTAAATGTTCACATTGGTATTCAAAGATCTAAGATAGCATCTAAAATTAACAATATCAAGATTCTGCTTCCACTGACCAGCTCATTAAGGGGAAAGCATTTAAATTCTGGTCAGTATATATGTTAAATTATTAGCCTAAAATCCAGTAATTTTATCATATTTCAGTGATTTCTTTGATCAAAATTTATAGTAACCAAAAGCAAATAAAGTAGCAGTACATTGGGAACAAACTAATTATAAAATTTCTCAGAAAATTTTACAAAATGGAATAAAAATAGTGCTGTCTTGTCACAGTGGCTTTTTTAGATCCAAAAACCCTGCTCATTATTTTTCTGTCAAGTTACGTTAACAGCCTAAAATGTAAAAAGAGAGAAAATGTAGTTATTAACAAATGGTTACACCAGGAAAACACTTGGGGGACTTGAGTGCTTGCTGGCCTTTAGTTAATGTCTAGAATCCCCTGTAGCTGCAGAGGACCCACTGTTTTTCAGTCATCTGGAAGAGTTTTGCATTTGCCTTCTCCACTACAAAAATCACACACACAAATAACAGAGAGAAGAATTTATTATTTAGAGATATCTATAAAATATAGCAAGAATGAACAAGAAAATCTGGCATAAAAACAATTCACCCAGTGCCCATCTGGCACCTAAGCTATAGGAAATCTTGAGCTTTCATAAAATCCAAAATCATTGCAACCCTTGGTATACTGGAATTCAATGTGGGATTTTTTTTTTTTAAAGTTATCTGTGAGAAGAAGCACTACATAAATAAAACTAACCTAGTCATTTATTCAAAACAAAAGTAACATCATGCATTTGAAGGTTTCTATGTAAATGTGCATGGAGTAAACCATTCACCTTCAGGACTCTTTCATAAAACTCAACATTAACTAAGTATATGTATCTTAAGAAATTACAACAGGGATATGGCTTTAATGAACTTAAAATGCTTTAAATGAATGCAAAAAGTATCTTACAAAAACAGGTCTGATTTCTAATTTTTAGAATTAAAAAAAAAAATCTCCAAGTAAAAACATGGACTACAGTATAACAAGGGTTTCAAAATGTTAATAGCTTAAATTTCTAACATGCTACTAACGCTCACTCTAAAACTATACTGAGGTAGATGGTCGTCATAGGATGCCCTCATAGGTAGTTAAACAAAGCACAAACCTTCTGCATATGGTACGACTATCAAAGCTCTGTCAACGAATACAGTGTTTGTCAGATGCTGTGCCACAACTGCTGAGTCCGGATCATGGAACTTAACAAAGCAGACACGGGATGAGACTGGCAAAGGTGAATCACTAAAACATAGACAAATAACATAAAAAAGAGAAAAAGAATATCAGCTAAAACACAAATGTATGATTCACAAACATTCCAAAAGTAAAATAGGTAGATAAAAATACATACCATGGTATGTATTACTTTATTTAACCACTTCAAAATAAAATGATGTTTCAAATAAGGTACTGCCCACTGAGCTCCTAGCACTTTAACTGCAGGAAAACAATCACTGTTTAAATTTACAGTGTATCAAGTTAAAAAGTTTGTAACTATAATCACAAGAGTCTGAACAGACCAAAAAATTGTCAACATTTCTTATATAATACCATTCCACCTACTTTTTAATTACAGGTAAAAATAAATTACTTTTGGTTTAGAAAAGTTTTCATTACCAATAGTTTTTCAAAGTAAAAAACACAAAAAATTTCCACTTCAGGGACAAAATATTCCAAGAAATATTCTTTAAAAATTTTTTTAAAATATTAATTTATTTTTGGGAGACAGAGCATGAGCAGGGAAGAGGCAGAGAGACACAGAATCTGAAGGCGGCTCCACGCTCTGAGCAGTCAGCACAGAGCCTGATAAGGTGCTGGAATCCACGGACCACGAGATCTGACCTGATCTCAGAGGTCAGAAGTTGAATGCCCAACTGAGTGAACCACTCAGGAGCCCCTCTGAGAAATATTCTCTTAATTGTCTTTTTGACAGTTAATGAGTTTTCTTGACCTGCTTACATCCTCTTTCCCCTACAACTCCTAAGCATTATAAATAATTAAGACGGTCTTGCTCAGATCACCTTCAGAGAGAAACAAAAAAAGTGTGTACACTTGGGAATATAGTACTCCAACATGTAGTATTACACAAAAATTCCCTCAGTAAACTGCTTTTTTAGGTGAAAGAAGTGGTGAGGTACAACCTATGTCAGATTAGGTACTGAGCAGGATTTCTGTTTCTAACCCGACACCAAAAGTTATTTGAGAACCAAGACCCTAAAACAGCAGTAATCGCCACCGGGGGTAAAACAACACTAAACAGAAAGGCTTAAAAACCCAGATTCTCCACTCTACACGAATTAAATCAAGATCTTTGATGAAATACTGAATGTCTCCTCCTTTAATTCTCTGTGATGATTTTAACAGGCTCCCAGTGTAAAGCACGAGTGCTTTATTATAACAAGACAACTGCATCTTAATATTCAATAATGAAAAGTAAATCCCAAAATATATGGGAACGCTACTAGAATGGGGCTTGTTGCTAACTTTTCTAATAAATCAGATTTTCATGTGTACATAAAAATGTAGTTATATCAGATTTGGCTACACTAGGTATATCAAAGGTAAGCATTTGTTGTTGCCAAGAAAAATTTCCTCATAATTTAAGTATTAACATGAAGCTATATAGCTCAAGAACTCAAACCCATTAGAACTTTTAATGTTTCCTGAAAGGCACTGCCCGTATACTAAGCACATAACCAAATTTAGGTTCAAAGCACAGTTGATATTAAGGTATATCCAAAGGGAAATTAAGCCATCTTATTACAGAAGCTTAATGCCAAATATTTTTGAAAGGATACAGTGTTTAATGTCAAGCACTACTGGTCTATAATGTAACAATGTTGCACCCACAGTAGTGGAAAGAAAGCCATTTCAACCATTTTAGAAATGGCACCTTTTAGAAAGTGTATCATTTTGTATTTCTACCATATCCACCCTTTCAGCACAAAATTTAAAAAGTTTTTCAAATTATGCTATCAATTTCATCATTAACACCTACCACGATGGTTTGGGAAGTAACAGGCATTTACATTTCTTAAAAAGTGATCTCTACTATTTCTCTGATACTGTCATCTGACTAAAAGAAGAAAAAGACTATATAATAAGCTGTTAAAAAATATCAACCCAATGAACAGTTCTTTTTATAAGAAAATTAGGATATACTGCCTACATGTTCACAGTGTATTTCCATTACTTTGGCAATTAAAATGATTCATATTTTTTCTACCCATTCATGTCTTTGCAGTATTACAGCTACTGCTTACAGCTATATCAAACCTGTAAGTGGTGGGAAGCTAAAAACATGAATAATTAAATACTATGGGAAAGAGAGTTATAGGAAGACAACTCAGAGGAGACATAACTCACCCCTCCCCACTTCAAAAGATCTTGCTTAAAACCATTACTATTTGCACCCACGATTACACTTTTCTATGTCCTTTTAGAATTTATTAATAAAAGACACATACTACTAAGATAGCATGTTAGTTTCAGACTGATGCCTGAAAGTAATTTTCATACCTTAGAATTCTGTGCAAGTACCACTTCTAAAAATGTAATAGTTTTAAACAGATGAATAATTTATTTATAGAATAATATAGATGAAGCAGCTATTGAAAAGAACTGAGAAGCAAGACAGGAAAAACTGAGCCTGGTATGATGCTTTTGCCTTTAGGTATACAGTGGTAGTATTTTTTCAATGTTTTTTTAAAGCATCCTCTAAGGGCTGTTTCCCAATCTTTAGGGATGCACATAGAAAATTCAGATTTCTGTTTTCCATCAAGCCCAATGAATCAGAGAATCCCTTTTGTAGGAGGGCTTTGATTCCTAAGAACCACTGTTAATATACATGCCAAAAGAAGTATGAGAACTTCTGGTTTAGGCCACTGATAATACTCTCTCAACTTCCACCTTAATACTGTTAGCCATTTCTGCATGGACAATTTCGAGCTTACAATCATAAAGAGGCATCTCCTAGGCCCCAAAACAGCAGGTCTGTGACAACAGTAACATTCACCTGAAAATGTTGACCTAATATGCCCTCTCTTTGTATTCTTTTTCACTTATAAAGAAATACAGTAAAGTGTTACATTCAACAACAAAAAGTTTTTAAAGATCATGTTACCAAACCATACTGTTATAATTATTATCACTGATATACCTATTTTTGGTGCTCACTACCAGAGCACATATACTAAAACTGGAATGACAGATTAGAATAGCCCCTGCCCAATAACACCCTGATTCATGACATGTAGCATACTTTTAATTTTTTCTAACATAGTTTTTATTAGAATGTTTGTTACTTTTCCTCAGAAATTTAATGGATTATGATTTTTTTTGCTGTGAAAGAAAACTGTAATTTTATTTTTGTTTTCCAGTTGGGATAAGCAAATGAGTTCGATGTGAGTTTGTGAATAGTGAATTAACTTTCAGCGATTTGAAATATTAAATATATACTATACCAGAGTATGCTATAGTTATGGATCTAGGTCTACTTGGCTATGCCTTCACTTGATAATAAAGTCTTTTGGGAAATAACCTTTTTTTGATTATACAAGTTACTGATGTGAACTTTCAAGTTAATGGATAGTTTTGACACATGCTTCCCTGGGATTACCCAATAAACCCTCTGGTTATAGTCTGCATTCTGAAATATACTGAAACCAAACATTTAAAGAATACCTACTACCTGTAAAAGAATGATTCCACTCATAGGTTGCTTGGCTAAATAAAGGAAATCCTTATCAAGCAAACCAGTAAGGGAGATTCACAATACTGGGTTTGAAATACTAGTTCTAACACTGGTAAAGTGGTTTGGGAGTGGAAAACAAACTGTGAATTTCAGTTCACTCTTTGTAAAACTGGGTATGATAAAATAGGAAAGCATCTAGCATATACTAGATACTCAAACAATGTTGAATTTCCAACATGCATTTTATTTTTTAAAGGTTAATACTTCCTGAAATATATCCTTGCCTATTTCAGAGTATTTGCGTTAAAAAAATTTTTTTTAACATATATTTTATATTTGAGAGACAGAAAACAAGTGGAGGAGGGGGAGAGAGGGAGGGAGAGGGAGAGGGAGAGGGAGAGGGAGAGGGAGAGGGAGAGAGAGAGAGAGGGAGAGAGGGAGGGAGAGAGGGAGGGAGGGAGGGAGGGAGAGGGAGGGAGAGGGAGAATCTGACGCAGGACCCAGACTCCGAGCTGTCAGCACAGAGCCTGATGCAGAGCTCAAACCCATGAACTGTGACATCATGTACTGAGCCTAAGTCAGACGCTTAACAGACCGAGTCATCCAGGTGCCCCTCCAACATGCATTTGAAGAACTAGAATGAAACGAACGGTTTTCCCTTAAAAGAGAATTAGAGGAACACTGACCGAGGTTTTCAAATAGCTATTTGGCCATCATACCAAAGAGAGGGTTCAAATATTATTTTTTATGAAACAGTATCACTGGGTAAAATTATAGGCCAGTGATTTTCTTAAAAGAACCAAGAGGAAGACTCAATCATGACCCAAAGGGAGAAACCTTCTTGAGGAGATTGTCAGTGAAATGTCTGGCAGAATCCCAGGTCCCAGACCTCCCCCCAGCCCGGGCCAGTAGGCATTTATAAACCAGTGCTTCAGTAGTGGTGGGTTAGGGCCGTCACATACATACTTTAAAAAATGCTCCCTAGGTGATGTTGGTGGCCCAAGAGGCCACTTATTCTAAAAGAGGGAGACAGCTAACCTAACCCGTCAGTTGGTAATTAGTGCTTTAGAGAAAACAAAGCAGTTAAGTTGAACAGAGAAGGCAGAGAGCAGGAGTGTTTTATTTTTATACAGGGCAATCAGGGTAGGTTTCTCTACGTGACATTTGAGTAACAGAAGCATGTCATAGGAATCCATCTACGTGAAGAGTTCCAGGTGAATATGAATGCTTTTTGAGGAAAATAGAAAATACATATACCTCATTAAAAAAAAAATCAAGTGGCAAGTGTGTTTACAGTAGTTTTAGGTTTTATATATTCTGAACCAGTCAGTATTATTCTCTAAGTAAAAAAGTATATTTTTTGAATGTTTTGTAAGGATGAACCTTTCTGGAGTTCTATGTCAGACTCCACAGCACACTTTCCCTGGCAAATTACTGCTGAAAATTGTAGTAAGCTTACAGAAATGGTCAATAAAGTATTTCCAAATTATGCAGGTCAGATTAGCAATCGACTTACATAAAAACAACGTAGGTAGGCAAATCACAAAGGCCACTAAGGTAACACTGGCATCTACTGTATGGTAACCTTACACAGTTTTAGATGAGAAAACTATGTAGGAATATATATGAAGGAATCAAAGAGCAAAAATGGGTCAATATTTATCTGCTCTTCCTGATACAGGTAAAGGAGTTTTCTCAATGCACAGCACGCCAGATCATGTTATCTGATGCACATCAGTTATCCTGTTTCTGATGGAACTACTCCTTTGACAACAAAGCAGAAAAGTCAGGCTCTGGTCCATGATTCTAAGATGCTGATCATTCATTAGGTAAAAGAGGAACCAGTATACAGCCTATACTTCTGTCATCTGTTAAATGCATCATAAAAAGAGCATTTTCAAAACCAACAAAACGTTTTAAAGTCAACAACTGTATCAATATTCTTAGTAACTTGCCAGATTGGAAAGAATTATTTCATAGTGAATCCAGTATGTCAAATACTTCCAGTAACAACATGATTACAATAATCACATCTGTTACTCTCATTTTCTGCCTTTTTACTGTTTATTAATTTCACTAACAACTTAATAAATGGTATGTTGTGAGAAAATAGAATAAAATAGTTTTGTATGCTTATATTATAAAAGCTATTTGCCTCCATTCCCAAAGGTGGTCAAGTCTCCATTCAAAATAACAGGATGTTTGTTCCCAGAATTCTACACTTTGTGAAAATCAAGAACTCTGAAACCTCTCTCTGCATGCTTATTCCCTGAAAAATTAAAAGCAACACACCAATCTAAAACACTAAGAAATCATCTGAAAATATTTTAAGCAGAAAGTGATGAAATATGCAAAATAATACCACAGTATAAGCAACCTCCATTTTAGAATAAAATGTACTTAGATTAATGATTTATTACAGCCGCAGGAGTGGATCCCTTGAGGATTCCAATTTCCTGTTTAGTACTTAAATGACATAAAAATCTCAATGTACAGCGGGTACCCAGTGTTTACTTGACAGTAACGTTTGAATTTTCACTCTGTGATTCACTAGGAGCACACCGTTTTATTTCAAATGTTGGTTCTAACATTTATCACATATCTTACTTCATAGCTTTATTTTTCTTTGCAATTAATCTACTCATTTAACATTTTTGCAATAAGAGACAACAGAATAAAAACAAAAACCCATACACTCTGATTTCAAAAACTTAACATTCTATTAAATTACTGTCAAGAACAATTGTGAAACATAAACGTGAATGTTTTTTAAACAGAAGAAAACCTGACATTTTGGCTATAACCCATTTTTGTCATTATAAAAATTAAGGATTCAGGCTCGCTGAATTGTCAAGAAATATTAACTCTGAATTATAGTCACTGCGCCAGAATCAGTTAAGGGCAAACTAACACTTAAGTGAACTGACAACAAACTTCATTATGAAATTAACATAGGAATGATTAAGTTTGTTACTTTTCAAAGAACTCAAATACCTGATTTTTAAAAAAGTGATTAAACAGTATACAAATTCCATAAAGTGCGGTTTCCCTTCCTCTAAGTGCTCAAAAAAACAACCACGTTGGCACAATTTAAGGAAACCCCCAAATCCTCAGATTTTAAAAGGCTGTGTCTCTTTAATCTCCCAAACACTGGCCCCGCTTCTTTGCATTAAGCCTAATATGCAGCTTCTTTCACAAGCAAATCCAACGGCCTGCCTCAACGGAAGCAACCTGGTCCCGGGAAGCGTCGGCGAGGGCCTAGGAAATGGTGTAGTTAGGCCCCGAACGGGGAGGAGTTAGTAGAAACGGTGATGGTGGACGATACTCACTCTGGCGGGAAGAGGCGCAGTTCGTCGATCTTGCCTAGGAAACCGAAGAGGGTCCGCATCTGCTCAGAGCTAGCGCTCGGGGAGACATTAGTCACCTGGATTACCTCGGTGCCGCCGCCTCCGCCGCCACCGCCGCCGCCACCGGGCCCGCCGCTGGGGCCCGGGCCCGCAGTACTGGGGACGACGGTAGTGTTGCTCATGGCGCTGCTCGCGTTCTCGCTCCTGCTTTAACACATCAAACACACAACAAACAGTGAGAGGGAGGGGGAAGAGGAACCGGTTCGCCGGAGAGGAGACAGAAGTGTATCCGATGTTACAGCCGCCGCTGCCACCGCTGCCGTTCCTCCACCCCGCCGCTCGTCGGGGGCTTTGGGGAGGGGGAAGAAGGCGAGAGCGCGCGAGGTCGAGACCGCGAGAAAAGAAACGGCCGCCCCCACCTCGCTTTCCAACCACCTCACTCGCGGGCCCGAGCTCCCCACAATGCCTTGCGGCGCAAGGGCGCGTCACCGTCGACTCCGCCCCGCGCAGGCCCAGCAAACCTCGTCCGCCGCCAGAAAAACGCGAGGCCCCGCGGTCTAATGGAGGTCGTCCTCCCTCTTCACTCCCCCCACTTTCTTTCTTTCTTTCTTTTTTTTTTTTTGAAGAAATAAGTGGAAGGCATTAACTTAAAAAAAAAAAACAAGCATTCACTCCTCTGCAAAAAACTGCACACCTTAGTAACTATTATTAGAAATAACCACGATATTTATTTCTTCACACAGATCTACAGATCTGTCCAGTTACTACGGAAATTTACACGCTAGTTAACCAAAATTTTCCTCCCCATCACTATACAATTATAAATCTTTACATACATTTTGGAAACATTAAATTTTTAACCAATTTGTGTTGTCACTAAAACCTTGAAAAGAGATTAGAGTGTTTTACTTACTCTCGTGCTTAATATGCAAGTTTTATTTCACAAGTTGACCTTTTAAAAGCACACTTTACAGTACCTAAATATATTCAAGTATATGATCTGAAACTTCTAGAGAAAAATTTGATTTACATGCATATTCTTAGTTAAAATAATTTTGAAGCTTTGTCAATTAAAAGATGGTCTAATTTTTCAACCTCATCTGCACTACTCTCCCCTTTTTACCCAAAGATGTGGAGTTCCCCAAACCTGACAAATTCTTTCATTTCACTGCTCCCTTATACAAATTATTCATGACTTTCCTGATTTTATCTAACTGCCATCAGCTGTGGGGCCTTTCTTCCATTACTGCCACAACTTTTGCAAGCAGAGTTAGGGTTTCCTCTTCTCTGCTCAAGAACAGAGGATACATATACCGTATTTGTTATATTGACATGTTATTCCTCCCAAAGCCTTGAGTTTTCTGAGTCTGTTTAAGATTTAGAGAAATGTCCGTCTCATAGTAAATATCAATAAATGTATTAAACACATGAATAAATATGCCTTGATGACAGTGCCAATTACTCTAAGATGATTATTAAATATTTTACTTGCCCTTGCATATTTTTGGAGGCTAAAACCTGCAGCTAAAACCTGAGGTCTTAGAGGATATTTTCGTTGTTAATATGTCTATGCAGTAATGAAGTCAATGATTTTTGAGAGATTAGAACACAAAGTTATTGAGATCTGGATGTAGAGGCGATTAGCTAGGTTTATTCACTAAGTCTCTTCTGCTAGTTCTCATAAAAACAAGAACAAGTTGGTTAAATGTAAGCCTCAGTAAAATTACAAATTACAACTAGTAGCATGCAGCTCATTAGTGTGTACTTGTGAATATAAAAAAACTCTGATAATTTACTTTCTCATTTTGCATCTAACACATGCAACTGCCAATTACAGACTCTTAATTTGCTGTAATGTTAATTTGTATCAGAATCCACAAAACTGAGGCTGCCCTAATGGCCTGGCCCAAGTCACAAAACTAAACCTAGGTCATCCTGCACCTACAGGAAAACACTTATCAAGAAACCTAACATACACCAATCACAAACCTTTAACTCAGCTTTTAGTTAACTTATCTTACTTAGAAAACAGGATCTGCTAGCCTTATAAGAAAATCCCTCAACCTCCTGGCCAATCATGCCCTATTTCTGTGTTCCTTCTCCTAATCTTCTCTAGAACATGCTCTTGCCTGAAATCTTTTGGGAAGAGTGTTTGTGAGGCACTGTAATCCCCCAATCCATGGATTGTCTTACCTGGAATAAAGGATATCAAACTTGTTACTAATTTGTTGTTTTGTCAGATGAAAAGTTCGACTGTGGCAGGCGGAGGCAAGATGGCGCCTTGGCGTTCCGCCCAAGCACATGACAAAGTATGGCCCGCCTGCCTCTGGTGTACCCACCTCCCAGCCAGATACCGCGATAAGTGTACGACCAATGCAAAGCCATGAAATTGGTCAGCCCCGTTGCTGTCAGCCAATCATGAGCGGCCGCGTAGCCTGTACGGTACATATATAAGGGAGGGTGCTTTGCGCAGGAAAAAGAAGAAGGAAGAAAAGAACCAATAAAAGTCTCTGCAACGAATCCCGGTGTCGTCAGTTCTTCAAACTGCGGGCAGTTTGAGCGGCGCCAGCATTCAACATTTAAAGTACCTACCATGTGCCAATCCTGTTACATTGTTCTATGATAAAAGGACAAACACAAAGGCAGGGTTCATACCTGCCTGTTTTTTTTCTTTAATGTTAGCATCTTTTTATTCTTTATTGGTGGGTCCATAGAAATCTGTTATGTTACTCTACATATACTTGACATATTTCGTAATTAAAATTATACATTTGAACCAAAGAGAGTTTTGTGGTTAAGATAAAACCTTCTAAACCATCAGAAGCCAGTTTATGTGTAACTCATTGAATATCCCAATAGATGGTGCTTCCAAATGGAGAAACAATGTGTCAAAAAAGAATCTTATCCTAATAAAGAGGACTTTTAAGCATTTTATTTTCAAGTCATCTGGTACGTAGAAAAAGCACTAGATTTAGAGCCAGAAGAGGGGTTAGATACTACCCTGTCATATATAAAGTATGATTTGAAGACATTTCACTTCACTTGTAAGAATCTACTTCAATCATGGGGCGCCTGGGTGGCCCAGTCGGTTAAGCCTCTGGCTTTGGCTCAGGTCAGATCTCACGTTCGTGGGTTTGAGCCCTGCATCAGGCTCTGTGCTAACAGCTAGCTCAGAGCCTGGAGCCTGCTTCCAGTTCTGTGTCTCCTTCTCTCTCTGCCCCTCCCCCTCTCATGCTCTTTCTCTCTCTGTATTAAAAAAAATTAAAAAAATATTAAAAAAAAATCTACTTCAATCAGAACCTGAATCATATTTATGACAATCTTTCTAGTTCTAACAAATAGATTAAATAGTTAACTACCTTGATTTAACGTTGTACATTGCCCATAGAAATAACCAAAGGCAAATAAATAAATGAAAGCAAATAACAAGTATATCCAATCTATAGGTTTTTTTTTTTAATGATTATTTATTTTTGAGAGAGAGGGAGACACAGAATCCAAAGCAGGCTCTAAGCTCTGAGTTGTCAGCACAGAGCCCAACGTGGGGCTCGAACTCACAAACAGCAAGATCATGACCTGAGCCAAATTCGGACACTTAACTGACTGAGCCACCTAGGTGCCCTGAATGTATTGTAGTTCTAAATCATTTCAGATTTGTTTATTAGGCTCCTGATTAAACATAACTATAATATAGTATCTGAAGATGGGTATCATGCTCCTCTTAATTTACTTTAACCTCCATACCATAAAAAGTTGTTTAAGAAAACATGTATATTCCTTCAAATATTATGTACCTGTTATGTTCCGGGATTTTCTTAGACACTAGGAATACAGCAGAGAAAAGATAGGCAATGTCCCTGATCACATATAACTTTAGTATGGCAAACTTTCAATGAATAAACACAAAGATATATGGGAGGAATATGCTGTGATGAAAATAAACCAGGATAAAAAGATGGAGAAAGTGTTATCGAGCTGAGAATTTACTAAAAGGAGGAAGCAAGCCATTTAAATTTCTGGGGGAAGAGCAATCCAAACACAAGAAATAGCAATTTACAAAGATCCTGAGGGTAAGAGTAAATTTGAAGCTTTTGAGAAGAGTTGGAAAATCATTCTTTATTGAATGAATGCTTTCCAGTTTATATTTCAGAAAGACTTATAAGGAGATCCTGTCAGTATCATGTGGAAAGTGAAGTGAAATATGTAAAGGGAAGGGTCAAGCTGATCTTTGGGAGTAGATTGGGAAGGCTTCCAGCTATATTTGAGTGATAAATACTACCAGTCTAACCAAGGTTTAATTTGCTTTTCTAATCCAAAGCAAAAAGTAATCTGTCACTTTGGCCTATATACCAGTCATATTATGGCTTATATAATCATATAACCATTTTTGGCCTATATATGCAAATTATAGTGTATGATTTCTGAAAGGCTTTTGGAATATAGAAAATAACTTATAGGCTTCCCATAATAGCATCCTATTACTTACAGGTGGGGAACTGCCACTACCGTACTGCTAAAATATTGGCAGGAATATGTTGATATTCTGTTAAATAATATTAGAAAGTAATACTTTATGAAGATCTCCAGAATTACAATACCAATTTTCTTAGTCATAATGAACAAGCTTTAGTACTTTCCAATTTAAAGCTTCTATAAGATCTCATGTTTAAAAGAATGAAACCAGACCTCTTATCTTACACCACTCACAAAAATTAACTCAAATGGATCAAAAACCTGAAACTATAGGACTTCTAGGCAAAAAATCAAAAATAAAACCAACTCCCCCACACCCCCAGCAACAGTAAAACCTCCCCAAAACCAAAACACACACACACACACACACACACACACACACACACACACAACCAACAACAACAGGAAAAAGCATCCTTGACATGGGACTTGGATATAATTTTTTGGACACCAAAAACACAACCAATAAAATCAAGAACAAAATGAGTGGGATTATATCAGGCTAAAAAAAAAAAAAGACTTCTGTATAGCAAAGGAAACCATCAACAAAATGAATGGAAGTACAGAATGAGAAAAAAATATTTGCAAATCAATTTTTCTGATTAGGGCTTAGTATTCAAAATATACAAGGAACTCCTACAACTCTAGCAAAGGGAATAAAAAAAGAAATTTAATCCAATTTAAAAATGGGCAAAGGACCTAAATAAACATTTGTCTAACAGATAAATGAAGTGATGCTCAGTGTCACTAATAATCGATTAAGGAATTGTAAATCAAAACTATAATATTACCTTACACTCATCAGAATAGCTTGCATCAAAAAGATAAGAGACAACAAATGCAGGGGAGGGTGTGGAGAAAAGGAAACCCTTGAGCACTGTTGGTAGTACTGTAAATTGGTACAGCTAGTAAGGAAAACAGTCTCTCAAATATTGAAAACAGAACTACATATAATTCAACAATCTCACTTCTGAGACTATCTGATGGAAACAAAAACACTATGTTGAAGAGATATATAAACCCCATGTTCACTGCAGCATTATTTATAATATCCAAAACTTAGAAAAAAAAAAACTAAGTGTTCACTGACAAATGAATGGATAAAGAAGTTGTGGCATGTATATGTGTGTGTGTATACACACACACACACACACATGTATATGCATACAATTGTATTATCATTCAGCCATAAAAAAAAGGAAATCCTTTCATTTTTGACAACATGGTTGGGACTTGAGGGCATTACGGTCACTGAAATAAGTCAGACAAAGACAAATATTGTATGATCTTACTTATATGTGAAATCTAACCCTCTCCCTCCCCACTGCCAAATGCATAGAAAAAGAGATCAGATTTGTGGTTACTAGAGGTAGAGGTGGGGAGAGGAGGAATTGGAGGAAAGTGGTCAAAAGGTACAAACTTCCAGTTATAAGGTAAATAAATACTAGAGGTGCAAAACATAATGACTATATACTTAACACTGTGGTTATGACAATATGTAAGTTATATATGAGATGATGGATATTAGCTAAACTTACTGTGATAATTCACAATATACATAGATCAAATCATTATGCTGTACACCTTACACTTATATAGTGCTGTAGGCCAATTATAGCTGAATAAGACTAGGGAGGAAAACACTATGATAAAAATATTTCCAATGCGAAAAAAATCTCATATTTTTAGTTGGAATTTCTTCAATTAAAAGATAGAATAGGCCCAGATATGTATAACCACTTTACCCACTGGATACCATGTTTCCAGTTGGATAAGTCAAGTCATCTGTGTTACTGTTAAGACAACTTTGTCTACACTAACAGAAAAATCCTTCAAATTGACACAATTTTGCAAATCTGCACAAGCAACAGAGTTTTATTCAAATTAGTTGTTAAGCAGCAAATTCCTCTCTAGCAAATACACTTTTTGAGGACAGGGAAGGCAATATATTTGTCTTTGTGTTTCCTGATGCCCAACAATATACTAGAGCAAAGTTAGTATTCGACAAAATTTAGGGAATATCATTTATGTGCTAGAAACTTCACAAGTGCCTCACTCACATAAGCCACTCAGCAAAGGCTTGCTGAATGAAGACAGGAAGGCACTTGTTAGATTTATAAGGAAATCTGGTTGAGATAAACTTTCAAAGTATTTGGCTATGCATTTTTTTCTCTATGGCTATAGAAAGCTATAAGAAAAACCAGGAAATAAACTGCTTACAGATCCTCAACTTAAAAAAAAAAAACAACTTATCTGCAGATCTATCTTAATTTGAATTTCATTAAAAATTTTTTAAAAAATATTTTTAAATAAAACCTACACCCAACGTGAGACTCAAACTCAAAACTCTGACACCAAGAGCTGTGAGCTCCACAAACAGAGCCAGCCAGACACCCCTTAATTTGAATTTCCAATTTCCAATTAGAGAATTATATTTCTAATTCTATAAATTAGATAATTCTATAAATACTAACATCTATTTTAATATCAAAATTGTAAATCTCATGTTCCCCTTTCTTCTTCTCTAAGTAAATGAAGAGGAGAAGCTAAAGGATGAGTTAGCATTATGGGAACAACAGATAGATGGATGAATGGACACATATATTAGGACAAAAAAAAAGTCTACTTAGATTTATTTCCAAATACTAGTTTTGTATTAATTTATATTGTCTACCAGTGGCAGGGATATCTGTTTCTCAACTGGACAGTACAGGGTCAATGAACACCTTGAAAATTAACATAGAGGAAAAAAGTAGTAGAGTATTAAAATGCTGTTGCCTATGTGTATATATATGCACAGTATTCACAGTCATAATGCATATGTATTACTTGGAAAATCACAATTTGTTTCTATAGATTTGTTTGGCTTTTTGGATTGAAGAAGGTCAACATAAATATTTGGATGGAGAAACTCCAGATACTATTCAATACTATCCTCTATGTTATAAAAGATTCTTTGGGAGTTTCAACTGAGAAAAGGCCATTTGAGGGACAGCTTCATGATCATTAAAAAAAAAATGCAGTAGCGTTATATGTATCTTTATTCTAAGTAAATAGTCTTAAGCATTTTAATATTAAATAGTTTACCCTAATCAAGGAATTAGACATCTGTAGCATTTGAGTGCTTTTCTTCCTATGGTGTAAAATTAATTTTCATGAAGGAAAATTATTTCTAAAGTCTGATAAAACTGGGAAAAAAAGAAAGTGTGTTCAACTCAGTAATAAGAGGATCTACATTGGAATGCTTTTATACTGCCTTTTAATCCTCATGACACTTAAGGTGCTGCAGCGATTAGGAATGCAGACCTAGAGTTAAACTAAAGGTACTCTACCATCAATGAAGGTCATGGTGACCTCTGGCTCATGACTTTATGCTTCACATTCCTCATCTGAAAAATAAAGATAACAGTAATGTTTACCTCACTGGTTGCAATGAGGATGAAACTACTAATACAAATGCTTAGAAAAGAAAATATTAACTTCTATTATTATCCTTACTCTACAAATTAAAAATCTTCCATTTGGAAAATGAAAAGTTACCTCAACTGGGTTCCATTTTATTCACACTGTCACTATATTTTAGGCTATTACTATGCTTTAGACATCATTCACATGAACAATATTAATCAGAAAAGCTAATCTATATGGAAGAGTTTCTTAAGATCTCACTTAAAAAAATTTTTTTTTTTGAGATAGAGAAAGAGTACTAACAGGGGAGGGGCAGAGAGAGAGAGAGAGAGAGAGAGAGAGAGAGAGAGAGAGAGAGAGAGAGAGAGAATCCCAAGCAGGCTCCACGCTGTCAGCAGAGCCTGATGCAGGGCTCCAACACACAGACTGTGAAATCATGACCTGAGCCGAAGTTGGATGCTTAACGGACTGAGCCACGCAGATCTCCCAAGATTTGACATGTTAACATAGGCTTTGTTTTTGGCATATTTAAAAATTATAAAGTAATAAATGCCATGCGTAAAATACTAAAACTATTTAAATGTTAAAAAGTCCAAGTTCCCCATTCCACTCCTCTGTGCATGTTCTCAACCACTACAATAGGTGCTGCCTATAATTAGCCATGTGAGCTCTAATTCCCTTATGTGAAAAATGAGAACAAAAGTACCAGAGTTTTTAAGATTAAAAATAATATGGATATGAAGCACCTAGATAGTGTCCAGCACATAGGCATTCCATGAATGGTATTTATCATTACAAAAAAGTCTGTGTTCACCTTATCTTTTCATCTTACCTTAGAGCATTATTGTCAAATGTGAAAATATTTTGGTAGTAAACGTGTAAAAAAACTTATTACTAGATACCCTTTCTTCTTTAAGGGACTGCTGCAACAGAAACATGACACCAACAGATTTCAAATTTTCATATTCATTTTGATCCTAAAAAAGGTAGCACTTTACCAATAGCATGCACAGATAACACATAATGGCTAAATAAAGCATCTCTTTTTCGATAAAATACAAATGTGTTTTCTTTCTAGGAAGGCTTCAATTACATTTCTATATTTTTAAAGCAAGAGTATTAGTATTCTTATTTTTAAAAGACATAAGCAATTGCATATATGCTTGATTAATCTTGGGTCAGAGCAACAGACCACCCAATGACCAAAGCACAGAAAAAAAAAAAAAAAGGAAACTATTACTAAGTCCACAAGACCATCTGAATTCCTGACAAACGATGAAGCTAAAAACCATAATGTCTTTTCCCAAATGCCATCCCAGTCACTTGAAACCATGAACTACGTACGAACTGCAATTAGCTAATGTTAATGTCTAAAAACACAGAGATGTTGATCAAATAATTATTTTGGATGGAAAAGATTTTGATGAAAGCAAAAAAAGGTCAGTCAAAGCCATATTAACTAAATAAATTCAGTGATGAGGGCAAAACACGTATCTCTAGAATGATGAAGAACAGAGCTGGGCTCACAGATTTGCATTGTCGGGACCAGATATGTATGTATGTATATATGTAGGTGTTTATTTTTTCAAAAAGCGTATTTACTTATTTTGAGAGACAGAAAGAGCCAAAGTGGAAGAGAGACAGAGAGGGCAGAGTGAATCCTAATTAGGATCTGTGCTGTCGGCACAGAGCCCAAAACGGGGCTTGATTTTGTGAACCGAGAGACTGAGACCTGAGCTGAAATTAAGAGTCAGATGCTTAACCGACTGAGTCACCCAGGTGCCCCAGGACCAGGTATTCAAATGTTCACTAGTATCTGAACATTCCCATGATGGTACCTTTCAAATTATTGAAGTATATGTAACTGTGATATTTTAAATGACGGGAAAAAAACTGATGTGGAAAAAAATTGTGGACAGTCTTGAAGGTTCTTTTAAACTAGCATTTATCTTAATTGCAATTATGAGTATAATTGGAAATTGAGTAATATTCTGTCTTGAAATTTGAGTATCAAATTTTTAAATAAAAATCTATTGATTGTGATTATCAACAAACTACCAAATCATTCTTATATTTCTTTCCTTCTTATCAACTTAAGTTGACATTAAAATTAAAGCCTCAGTGACCATATATCTTGTCTTATTAAAACCGTTGGGGAGCTTTGTTCATATAGAACAATATATCCCATGTATACTTATGTAATTTTACTCCTTTTTTTTTTTTTTTTTAAAGTATTGAGCAAATGAAGTTGCAAGCTGAATCCAATAGAACAAAATTATCAGCAGGGGTGTTATAAAGTCAAATTTTAAAACAGTGGAATTTTATTAAAACCAATTTTTAGGGCTAGGCCTGGGTGGCTCAGTCGGTTTAGCATCTGACTTTAGCTCAGGTCATGATCTCACAGTTTGTGGGTTTGAGCCTCCCGTCGGGCTGTGTGCTGCGTGTTGAGAGCTCAGAGCTAAGAGGCTGCTTCATAGTCTGTGTCTCCCTCTCTGCCCCTCCCCTGCCCACACTCTCTCTCACTCTCTCTCTCAAAAATAAACTTAAAAAAAAAAAAAAAAAAGACAGGGGCACCTGGGTAGCTCAGTCAGTTGAGCATCCGGCTTCAGCTCAGGGCATCATCTCACGGTTCGTGGGTTCGAGCCCCGTGTCGGGCTCTATGATGACAGCTCAGAGCCTGGAGCCTGCTTCAGATTCTGTGTCTCCCTCTCTCTCTGACCCTCCCCTGCTCATGGTGTCTCCTTCTTTCTCTCTCTCCCAGAAAAAAAAAAAAAAAGACAACATTTAAACAGATTATTTGGTAGTGATTTTGTATGTATCAATACAATTAAAGATAGAATGATATTATAAAGCACATTCTAAGATTTGGTGTCCTAATTTTCTCTCTGTATTACTTTACTACTTTAAAGCAGACAAATTCTTAAACCCTAAAAAATTGACATTTTTAGTTCAAAAAACATTAATCTTGGAAAAATGAGCAAGAAAATAGGTATAAAGGTTAGGAGCAGGAATCACTGGGAATACTGGGAAAGAACCTCTGCTAATTAAAAAAAAAATACATTATACAATATCATAATACTTTTTATTTAATGACAGAAAAAGACTGCTTTATAACCACCCATTCATCTTTTTTCAATAGAAAGGAAATAAACCAAAAAACAAAACTAATAGTAATTAAGATTTAAAAAATATATTTTCAATTAGTTCCTCAATTTTTCTTCACAGGAAAAACTAGCATGCAAAAGCCCTTTTAAAAGATGGAAATAATATTTTCCTTAAACTGGTGGACTGAAATTCTTTTGTATTGAAGGTAGAGAGAAATAGAAGACCTAACATTTGAATCAAATATTATCTACCTAGAGCAAGCTCACTGCTTTATGACTCAAAAGTAAAAAAGAAAAGCACGGTGAACATACAAAGAATATACAAATGAATTTTCTAAAATAAGCTACACTCTCTCCATCATAAAAAATTACCACACACAACTCAATAATAAAATATAATTCAAAGCCACAATTGAAACTATGAATAAAAATGGAAAATATGTACTGCCTTCAATGAAATAGTACAGAATGTTGTCTACTAACTTTTAAAAGTTGGTACTTATAGGCATAAATGGAAAACAAATGCAAAACTGCAAAATGAAATTTTTAAAGAAAACTGAAAGACAATGGGTAACGAACATCTGAAAAGTTGAATATTTAAAACATGGAGAGCCCCTGTCCTATATAATTTTGCTCTCAATTCTGATCATTTAAAATAACTTACTGATGGGGAGCCTGGGTGGCTTAGTCAGTTAACTGTCTGACTCTTGATTTTGGCTCAGGTCATGATCTCATAGATAGTGAGATCGAGCCCCACATCAAGCTCAGTGCTGACAATGTGGAGCCTGCTTGGGATTCTCCCTGGCCCCCTTGAACCCCCCGCCCCCGCTCTCTTTCTCAAAAGAAATAAATAAAAACTTAAAAAAAATAACTTATAACTGATAGAGGAAGGAACAAACGTAGAAAACAATTTGAGTAATAAGTATATGAGAATGTAAAAAATTCAAATCAGAAAACATTTAATAAACAATATATGTTAGGTTCAACAATTCCAATCAATAATGACAGTGTTAAAAAGTGAAATGCTCTCTGAATAAATAACATTACCAGAAAATAGCAGTTCTCACTGATTAGGCAATATTCTGAAAGATAAACAATACTAACTCATGATAGGTTACATCTAAATAAATCTCTTAATTTACACAAAAAGAAACTTCCTAGAAATGTCTGCAAAGCAAATTCACTTTGTTCTAGTTGGTAATATTTTTTAAACAAAAGTGCTTAAACATTTTGCAGAAATTTATGCCATTTTTCTTTACTACAGTTTCTCTTTTGCCTCAATAAATCCATCTTATCTAGGTACCTTTTAGCCTGGAAAAAAAAAATCTTAAATGTAGCAATGTTCACAAAAGTAATATGGACATGTCTGAAATGTCTTATTAAATTTTAATGGCAAAGACACGCCACTCTATTATACTTTGGTAATAGTTTACTGTCTATAATGAAACATAACAGCCGTTTTGGCTGATGTAATTTTTAAATATCGTTTATTCATTTATTTTGAGAGGGAGAGAGAGAGAGATTGCACGCATGAGAGCGAGTGTGTGCCAGCAGGGGAGGGGTAGGAGAAAAGGAGAGACAATTTTAAGGAGGCTCTACGCTCAACACAGAGCCAGATGCCGGGCTCGATCCCACAAAACATGAAATCAGGACCTAAGCAGAAAGCAGGAGTCAGACGCTTAAGCAATTGAGCCACTCAGGCACCCCTGGGTGATGTAATTCTTCGGCTTCTATGTTGTTTGTTTCTTCACTTTCTTTTTTCATTTGGCAGAGAAGATAAGAATCATTTTTTTTTTCATTTGGCAAAGAAAATAGACGAGCAAAACTTTCCATTGCCCTATTAAGATGAATATAATAAATTGCAGCTAGGTAAATTCTGTTTCAAAAGGTAGCTATGCAGTAGACTCCTCCTGCTGCACAGGAGACATCCATTTCCTATTGTTTTAAAATCCATTTTTTTAACAGTAAATACTTTGGCTGAAATGCTCAAGTTGAAAAAGGATCGAGCTTTTGTTGTTTATATGCATTTTTCCTAAAGTAATACAATTAATATATAGTGCTAAGTCCCATGAATATAAATATTACATATGTATATGTGTATGTAAAACTATATTCTCTCATAAAGAAGCTCAATTTAATTTGATAAGCTTTCCGTTTCTATCAGTTTGAGATAAAACACGTAACTTTTCTGTGTAAGGTAATAATATTCACCCTCACTTGCTTAATCTGAACTTGGTACACAGGTCCAATATACAGTGTACTATAGATGTGTACTAGTAAATGTTTACATCTGTCAGTTTATACCTATTGAAGTTTACCACAAGTATATGGTCACTGGGACTTTTCAGAATTACTTTGCCATTCAACAAAATTATGCCTTTCTTATAAAAACTGCAGCAATGCTTACTATAATTAAATGTCAATAATGAAATATTTAACTTCATGTAGAAGCACAGTAAATGAAAATATTATACCTTGTCCATTATTTAAAAAAAACCATGGAACTAAAAAGAATCTATGGTAGGGGGGCAGGTGGTTACTGTAAACTTTTATACTTGAGCAATTCATCCTCCAAACATAGGCCGTTAAATCCTACAAAAAAGTGTTTTCTCTAATATAAAAAGCCTCCTTTAAAACATAACTGAAGTGTTCCTTAAAATGGTTCTAGGATAAAGGTGTTGAAAATGAGGAAATAAAAGCCACTAGGCAAATCATAATGATTAACAAGAAAGATTTTGGAGAGAGAACTAGGTTCACATTCTTGGCCATACTACTTACAGAAACTTGTGACCTCCAGCAAGTTTATTAATCCCTTTTAGCCTATGTCAATATCTTCACCTACAAAAAAGGTTATTGTGCTAAATAGAGATAGCAAAGGAGATATTATTAGCACTGCGCCTGGCACTTAGTAAGGTGACAATCATCCTTACTGTCAAGATAAACTTGGGCTGCGTAGGAGGCTCATTACAATCCTTGCATTAGAACCCACTCTTCTTCCTTGGTAGTGTAACTAACGGTACGGAGATGTTATGTACTTTCAGTGTACAGGGCTCCAAAGAACTAAGAAGAACAAAAAGTGCGAGAGGGTTAAAAACTGAATTTTACAGGTAGCAAGAACCTGGACTTAGGCAAAAACTCTGCTGCAGAATTTGTCAGTGGGCCGTCATCGTACCTTTCAAATATCCTACCGATCTGCAGCTGAGTTGATGGAGGGTTTGGAGATTTCCCGGTATACGCTCTTTATAACAAAATCACTTCAAGCAAAAGAAAAGTCAAGCACCCCGCACAGGACTTAAAATGATAAGTTTCTAATTATTTGCTGAATGAATCAATACATGTGTACATTTCAGACAGAAACTATCCAGGAAAATCGACTTATTGAACAAAATGTTCATCTTCTATCCTGGAGTCCCTTTCCTCACCAAGCGCTCAATATTCAAAGCTCTATCTTCACTTAATTATTAAAAAAAGAATGAGATAGGAATTATCCCTAAATTCATGAAAAAGGAGTAGGCTTTACAAACGGTCAAATAAACCGCCTAAAGTTGGTTACATAGCTGGTAAGCCACAGAAGCAGCTCAATTCCAACTCACATCTCTTGAGCTTCAAAGTCCAAGCTGTTTTCAATATACTAAAGTTTGCGCCTCCGCTTATCTCCGTAAACTGTCCAGGAGAGACAACATTTATCATCGAGCTTTCTTTTTTCTTCTCTGATGACAGCCCTTCCATTTCACTCTACCTCTTACGCTGGGCTATAAACTAAATACAACAACAGGCGCACGAATTCTAGGAATCGGGGTATACGCGCGAAGAACCGAAATATGTTTTATTTTCTACGCCAGGCAGATGTCCGGCGCCACCACTACAAACGACATATACAGGCTAGGGTCCAGAGCGGCCGCAGACCGCGCCCAGGTCTCAAGTTTTGGTCAAGGCCCACGTTCAGGCCCGGCGAGGAGGGAAGGTTATCCTTCCCCGACACTCTTGCCAAGGCGGGAGCACAGCAGAGTAGGCTGGAGTCGTAGGAACACTACAAACAATAAAGCCCGAAGTCCCTCTTCAGCCCGTTAAGCGCACTTACTTGAGCGAAGTAACTCCAAGACACAAGGCCGGCACCGGCAACGGGAAGGGCTCCTCTACCCTCCAGCCCAGGCGCTGGCGGTGACGACATCGGGGCCGCGCCGGCGAGAGCTAAGGCCCAGCTCAAGGCCTCGAGCACAGCGCGCCGAGCGCGCTCTCGCCAGCGGCGGGGTGACACGCCGGCGCCACCATTAGGCGTCACGCGCGGGGCTCTGCTTCTGGACTTAGGGTTTGAACATGTCGCGCCTGAAGGGAGTGGCCGAGCGGGATCCCCGAGTGGGTTTCAGAGCAGAGAGGAGAGACTGCGGTGCCTCCGTACCCCAGGGGCTTTTAAAGGCAGCGAGGAAGAGCGGCCAGTTAAACCTGTCGGGTCGGAATCTCAGTGAAGGTAAGATCCGGAGGTACCACCCGATTGTGCTTTAGAAAGCACTTGCCCCTGCCCGATTCCCTTTCCTTGGCCTGCTTTTGGCCATTGTCACAGCCTCCTAGCCAGGACCCCCAGGCTCTAATTCATGCACTCATCACATTGCCTCTGGGCCGGTCAGTCCCGGTCGGTTCCTACTTTCCCTCAAGGAGTAGTGAGCGTGTTTCCTAAATCGAGGATCAAGATAGATGCCACTCAAAGTGAATTCGGAACCATCCAGAAAAACCAATAAAGATCAACAAGCACATTTCTGGATACCAGGAATGAATAATAGACAAATGCTCTTTTTATTGTCTGTTGTGGAAAGGAGGCACTGGGAAGCGGGGAGAGAGAATATGGCATTCTTACTGTAATGTTTTTCTCTTTTATTCAGATTTTAGGCTATCCGAGATTGAAACCTTCCATTTACCATCTAATGATTGCTTTTTTATTGTGCCATGTCTAGAGCAGAACAAAACTTACTGAACGAAGGAAAGGATAGATGACATAAAATCTCTGCTCTCTCTGGAAAAGCTTTCAATCCGTGGAACAGAAATATTTTAAAACTACAGATATATATGCACATTTGCTTTTCTTAGAGCCTGGAACATTTTCCCTGAAACCTGACTAGGGCTTACTCTGCTCAGAGGGTATACCTCTCAGAGGCCCTTCCTAACTACCCTGTCTATAAATTCCATTGCTAACACTCTGTTTACTTGTTCTGTTTTTTAAAATAACAGTTATCACTGTCCATTTATACTATGTATTTGTTTATAGTCTTTCCTGACTTCTTACTAGAATGTTAGTTTCGTGAAGTCGGGGAGCTTTTTTATTCGTTATTACTAACACCCAAAATACTACTTGGTACATGATAGATTCTTAGTAAATATTTGTGGAAGGAATAAGTAAATGAATGAATATTTCCAAATACTAAGCAGTATACTGGAATATACTTTTTGATTGGACCCAAATGATTTTGTCTAGTAAAGTTTAAGGGAGCAAATGAATTTTGGCTCTTAACTCCATGATGACATGACCATTTAGGTTATCACGGCGTAAGCAGAACCTAACATGATAACTGGCATATATTAGGTACCCGATAAATTATGCTGAATAAGTGGATGTATCGTATTTCATGAGGGAGAAAACTATAACATGGTATTTGTAGCTTATATTGCAAAAAGAAATCCTTGTTACCCTAATGTAGAAGGTGTTTAGCTGTAGCCTTCAACTTCTCTTACCATTCAATCTTTGCCATGCAAACCACTGTAATTCTGAACTATGTAAAAGCCCCTTATGGGGCCATGCTCTTTATCTCCATATCTTTGCTCATGTAACTTTGAGATGCTTAATCTAACTGTGCCTTATTTTCTCATTTATAATGTGTTTGTGATAACGGGACCTACTGAGGTTTAAATGAGATAATACATAAAAAGTAGCTGGTACTAAAAAGTACACAGTAAAAATGATTATCATTGTTATTGCTATTGCTGTTAACATTGTAATAACTTTCTAAATGCTTTCCTGGATTTCTTTAAATCTCACCCTCCAAATCAGTGTCATTACTAAGGTATCCTTTTAAAAGGATTTATCTTTGGCAAATGCATAATGTCATGGATCCACCATTACAGTATCATATAGAATAGTTTTAGTGCCCTAAAAATCCTCTAATCTCTTCCTGTACATTCCTTATCCTGCTTCCGCTGGAAGCCTGGCAACCACCAGTCTTCCTGTTCCTATAGTTTTGCCTTTCCTAAAATGTCATATAATTGGAATCATACAGTATGTAGCTTTTTCAGATTGGCTCTTTTCACTAAGCAATATGCATTTAAGTTTCCTCCATGTCCTATTGTGGCTTAGTAACTCATTTGTTTTTATTTCTGGATAATATTCTATGGTAATTTGTCCATTTGCTATTTGAAGGACAACTTTGTTGCTTCCAGTTATTGGCAGTTTTGAATGAAGTTGCAATTTGTGTTCAGGTTTTTGGGTGGATGTTAATTTTCAACTAATTGGGTAGTAACCTAGGAGCGCCATTGCTAGGTCACATAGTAACACTGTGCTAAGCTTTGTAGGCAATTGTCAGACACTCTTCCAGAGTACATGTACCATTTTGCATTCCCTCCAACAATGAATGAAAGTTCCTGTTTTCCACATCCTTGGCACAATTTCGTATTATCAGGTTTTCGGAGTTTAGCCATTCCCAATAAATGTGTAGTACTGTCTCAACATTTTAGATATGATGTGAAACACTTTTTCATAGCTTATTTGCCATCTTTATATCTTCTTTGGTGAGACGCCTGTTCAGATCTTTTGTTTGTTTTTTTTAAGTTTATTTATTTATTTTGAGAGAGACAAAGACAGAGTGAGTGGGGGAGGGCATAGAGAGGGAGAGAGAATCCCAAGCAGGCTCCACCCCATCAGCACAGAGCTTAATACTGGGCTCAAACTCAAGAGCTGTGATATCATGACATGAGCCGAAACCAAGAGTTAGACACTTAACTGACTGAGCCACCCAGGCACCCCGTTCATTTTTTATCTTTTTTTTAAATTTTTTATTTTTAAATTTTTAATGTTTATTTGGGGGTGGGGGGTAAGGGGCAGAGAAAGAGGGAGGAGAATCAGAAGCAGGCTCCAGGCTCTGAGCTGTCAGCACAGAGCCTGATGCAGGGCTCAAACCCAAGAACTGTGAGATCATGACCTGAGCCAAAGTTGGACACTTAACCAACTGAGTGACCCAGGCGCCCCAACCCCTGTTCATTTTTTAATTGTTTTCTTATTGTTGAGCATGGTTGTCCTTTATTTGTCTTTTCATGCTACATTTCTCTGTTCAGTAACTCAGGGTTCAGTGAATAAGTGATACATAGAAGAAGGCCCATGACCTGTTAGGATTTTTTTAAGTTTGATAATTATATGAAGTGTAGATAAAAGGAACATAAGTGTTTCTTTTTTTTTTTTTTTTTTTTTTTACAAAGCAATTGCAGGAAAATGTTTACTACTCTTTTCTAATAAACTTTTACTAACTGGTCTCTTTTACTGGCCTACACATTGTTATACTTTTAAAAAATATACTAATTTTTTAAAAAATGTCTTCTTTTTATCTCCAATAAATTATCTCCAAATGTTATTACCTAAAATTGTGACTTATGTTCGAAGCGACTATCAAACAGAGCTTCTTTCAGATTATTATTACTATGTGTGAGATATGGGATTTTTTATATGACAGATATGAGATAATATGAAAGTATTTGAATGCTACCGGGAGTTACAGACAGATACTTATCCAAATTGCATTTGTTATATATCTCTTATGTATGTTTCCTCCAGATATTGTGCTGAAAAAGTGAATAGACACTTTAGATAATTTATAGTCATATAAGCACTTTGATGTTTTATTTAAATTTGTTTATTAAAAATTGCACTTGCACTCCAGGTCTTTCTTCCCTCATTTATGCAGTAAGACAAAGCTTTTGTAATGTCCATTATTTCTACATTAGAAAAATAGAACCTAGCCTTTAATTTTGATGTATATAACTAAAAGCAGCGAACAGTCTGTTTGTTCTTTCTCTTAGACGGTGGTGACCTTGAATTGGTTCTCAGTGGAAGCTCTGGGAGCAATGAGATACTTTATTACCCTGAGGGGGTGCTAACCGACCCCCAGGACAGATTAATTTTTATCTGTAACTGAAATCTTAGTACTCCTGAGGGGTTTTAGTACCCTTTCTTTTTAGAGGCTACAGTTCTTTTATAGAAATACCCATTTATTATTTCCTTCTTTATAAAAGCATTGTATCTATGATAGAAAAAGTACTATCTATAGAAAGCATAAAAAGTGAAGATAACCATTGAGGGTTAATCACTGTTGATTTTTTGAAGGTTTTTCTTCTATAGTTTTCTGTGTGAATATGATGTATAATTTGCCTTTTAACGTTAATTTATTTTTAATGAATTAAGAATTGTGCTGAGTCCTGCTTTTCTGACTTTTGTTTGTACATTTTTTGGTGTCACTTGAAAAATCTGATGATTTTTAATGACTGTAATATTTCATCTTATGACTACTATAATATACTTGGACATCTGAATATTATTGGCAGTTTTAAAGTTATTATTCTTGAGTGTCAGTTTTATAACTTACTGTCAAAGGTATGCCTAAACAAAATAACTGTTAATAGCCAACTTCAAAGAAGAATATTAGAAATATTCAGGAAATTTTAAATGATTGCTTTTTTTTTTTCTGAGCAAGTACACAGAAATATATCTTTGTTTGGCGTAGTATAGATATTGCAGCTTTTTCATAGGACCAGATAAAATAAAGATGGAGTTGAAAAAGAGGTATTCATTGTTGCCTTGTGGTTGCCTGCCATTGGTGGAACAATAGTATAGAAAATGTTTTTGTCTGATTCATCAAAAACTCAATGAAAGAGAAAGGTGCCAGACTTTGGAACAAAAGAATGCTGTAAATTTTAAAGGAAACCACATTATTGATCTGACATTAAAATTGCTAAGTGGATAATTTATTAAACAAACCAATTACATTTGTTTTGAAAACCATATCATTTGATAGGGAATTATGGGTATAAGGCCATCCTTCCTTACCTTTCAGAGAACAGTTTGTTTAGTTTCCATTTGTGGAATTAAGTAAATACGTCTAGGACCTCTAGGCCTCAAGATGCCATGTCATCTGTTATAAGATAGTGAGAATTTGCCTTTACAGAATTTACTGTAATATTCTAAACAACTAATAAGAGTTAACCAAAGTATCAGATTTTAATAACAAATAATTCCAGAAAGAAACTATATTTCCAGTTGAGCAGATGATTAAAACAAGCTAATTCTTGAACACTTCTTAGAAATAAAAGCAAAAGGAAAGTGGTTTAATTTGTATATGATGGCAGAATCTTGAGGTAAACATTTAATTTTTATTTTAATTATTTTTTTTAATGTTTTATTTTATTTTTGATACAGGGAGAGACAGAGCATGAGAGGGGGAGAGGCAGAGAGAGAAGGAGACACAGAACCAGAAGCAGGCTCCAGGCTCTGAGCTAGCTGTCAGCACAGAGCCTGACGCGGGGCTCGAACCCACGAATGTGAGATCTGACCTGAGCCGAAGCCGGAGACTCAACCGACTGAGCCACCCAGGCGCCCCTTTAATTATTTTTTTAATTAAAATTTTTTTTTAAATTTATTTTTGAGAGAGAGACAGCATGAGCAGGGGAGGATCAGAGAGAGAGGGAGACACAGAATCCAAAGACAGGCTCTAGGCTCTGAGCTAGCTGTCAGCACAGAGCCTAATATGGGGCTCGAACCCACAAACCCTGAGATCATGACCTGAGCCGAAGTTGGACGCTAAACTGACTGAACCACTCAGGTGCCCCAACATTTAATTTTTAGCATATTGAAATCCAGGGAAGTCTGATTGTTTAGATTATAAAACAAGGAACTAGATAGTTAATTAAAAGTCCCAATCCTATTTCTTAATCTGTTAAAATAATTTGAAACTTTAGTGTCTCAATCTCTTGAGATGTGTATTTCAAGTTATTGTCAGTGCCAAAATTTGTTTAATAAATTAGGGAAAACTTAAATTTATCTCTATATTAATGTCATGTTCACTCACTTGCATTTTAGTGTTTTCTGGAGTAGGAGAGTTTAGTGAATGCCATCTGTCATATTGTCACAGGAAAAAAAGTGATCAGGAAGAATGGAATTACAGTTTCAGTGAGGCTTGTTTTCACTGTAAAACTGAATGTACTCTCAAGTTAAAGTAATAAATCAAGTATATTTTTCTCTTAAAATGATTGGTTAAAATGTTTTCTTTTTCGTATGTTAAACATTGTTTCAGTTTTTCTTATAGTATCCTGCTGGACTTCAAGAGCACCATTCTTTTCATGTATTCTAACACAACAAGGACTCAGGTGCTCTAATGCGCAAAGATGTATCTCTCTGCATCAACCTCAAACTGCAATGAGTTAATGCCTTCTATATAACTATTTAATTTTATTCTGGGGTGTATGTGTGCATGAGTGTATTTTTTTCTTATTAAATTTTAAAGATAGTGTGAATGTGACACAATATTGTAGATTGTCGATATGGGACTCTTCAATATAATGAGGCCATTGGTTGTCATGAATAAACTACTGTGGAGAACTTTGGAATGTTTATCAATGAGCTTTCCCTGATCTTTTACATAGTGCTGGATTTACTGGTTTATTCTTTTTAATGCTCGTAATTTTTTTTAAATGCTCATAATTAGCTAGACAATTTAGTGAATGGCATTTGTACAATAATCTGTTATTAAAATGTTATTCTGCACCTAGCAAAAGCCTTTTTGTGCTACTGTTGTTGCATCCTAGCATTTAAATTATGGTGGGGGCCCTCTCATTTAATCAACAAGGAAATTGGTAACCAGAGATATTAGATAAGATATTAATTGGTAATCAGTTGGATTAGTTGCACAGTTTAAACCAAGCCTTAGTTCCCTGACTCTTTGGTCAGAGATACACCCATTATGTCCTACTGTGTATCATAGTTTAATATATTTACAGCCTTTTAGAAGATGGAATCTACGTAGACTAGGATATAGACTATGATTAATGGGAATGATTATTGTTTTCTACTTAAGGAAATACCATATACAGTGGGTGATCTTTAGGAAACTGTTCAAAACGGTCAAAAAAATATCTTTAAATCTCATGATTTGTTGCTCCTATAGTTTGCTGGCTACACATTCTTTTATCCTTCCATGTAAAAACCATTTTAAAGATGCTTTTTAATTTCTTCTCTGTTTCTTCCCTTATTCACTTCTAAGTATCTTCCCAATATTACATAGTTCTCTACCATCTGTAGTCCCCATTTCTATAATGAACTATTGTTAAGTGGAAGAAAGAGTAGTATGCCAAAAAACATGTAAAGAAGTCTTTTCTCAGCCTTTGTTAAGGGCATCCTGTTCAGTGTCGAAACCTTAGTCGCATATGGCTATTTAAATTTTAATTAATCAAAGTTAAATAAAGTTAAAAATCATATTCTACAGTCACATCAGCCACATTTTAGTAAGTGTTCAATAGCTGCTTCAGTTAGTGGCTACCATATAGTGCAGCATATGGGAAATTTTCATCATTGAGAAAGTTGTATTGAGTAGTGCTGTTTAAGGCACTTATTATCTGAGAGAAATTGTGTGTGTGTGTGTGTGTGTGTGTGTGTGTGTGTGTCTGTAATATGCCAGTGTGTATACATGTATGTGTATTTATACATGTATATCTCAATTTGTTTATTCATCACTTGATATATATATACATAAATGAATAAATGTATATATAAATAAGATTACCTTGATATATTATGTCATCTGTATTTTTATTTTGCATTAACTTTATTGAAGTATAATTTACAAACAATGTATGCATCCATTTTAAGTGTATCATTCAATGGGTTTTGACATACACACACACACACACACACACACACACACAATTGTGTAATAATGACCACAATCAAAATATAGAAAAATTTCAACATTCAGAAATTCCCTTTTAAGACCGTTTTCTGTCTGTCAGTCCCTACTGCTAGTTCTTTACAATCAATGATCTGCTTTTTGTCAATATAGATTAGCTTCTTCTAGAATTTTATTTACATACAGTTATGCATTTGCAATTTTAATTTGTTTTGCTTTAGGCTTCTCTTAGTATGTTTTCTGAGGTTCATCCATGTTGTTTATATCAGTACTTATTTCTTATTGATGAGTAATAGTCTATTGTGTGGATATACCTCAATTTGTTTATCCATTCACCTGTTGATATACATGTGAGTTACTTCTAGTTTTTTTTTTTTAAGTTTATTTATTAAGAGAGAGCGCTAGTGAGAGAGCAGGGGAGGGGCAGAGAGAGTGAGGGAGAGAGAGAACCCCAAGCACTGAGGTGAAGAGCCTGATCAGGGACTCGAACTCATGGACCATGAGATCACGACCTAAGCCGGAATCAAGAGTCAGTTGCCAACCGAACCACCCAGGTGCCCCGAGTTGCTTGTAGTTTTTGGCCATTATGACTAAAACTGCCATGAGCTTTCAAATACAGTCTTTGTGTAGACATTCATTGTCATTCCTGTTGAGTTACATACCTGAGAGTAGATTTTGTGGACATACAGTGATAAATGTACATTTAACTGTTTAAGAATTTACCAAGGTGTTTGCTCCTAGTAACAGGAGAAATTCAGTTGCTCCCCATCATTACCAGCACTTTGTATTATCAGCCTTTTTAACATTAGTCATTCTTGTGATTATGTTGTAGTATGTCCTTATGGTGTTATTTACATTTTCTTGATGCTTCATGTTGAGTATCTTTCAACTGCTCATTAGCCATTTGTGTATCTGTGAAGTATTCATATTTTTTGTCTATTTTTAAATTGAACTATTTGTTTTAAGTTATGAGACCTTTTCTAACTTGGAGATACAAGCACTTCTCAGCTATTTATCTCTATTGATATCTATTACATCTTCCTGGTCTGAGGATTAATGATTTCTTTAGAAAAATATAAGGTTTTAATTTTTATTCAGTCTAACTTACCTTTTTTTCCCTTTTCTTTTGGATTTTATGCTTTGTCTGCACTAAGAAATTTTCTCTATCCAAAGGCAATGAAGATTTTCTCCTCTGCTTTGTTTTTGGAATTTTTATAGTTTCAAATGTAGTATTTAAATCTATGATCTATTTTGAGTTAATTTTAGAGTGTGTCACAAGGTAAACTTGACATTAATTTTTTGTCCATATGAATTTACAGTTCCCGTGTGATTTGTTGCAAAGACTGCTTCTTTCTCATTAAATAGGCACCTTTATTGAAAATCAGTTGATAATATACTATTGTGTAGGATTTTCCTTAACTCTTTTTTTCTATTGATTTATATGTCCTTATGCTAATACCACACTGTCTTGACAAGCTTTATGGTAAGACTTGAAATCGAGTACTGTTAAGTTCTGTAACTTTATTCTGTTTCAAAAATGATTTAACTTATTTTACTTCTTTTGCATTTTGATAATACATTTTAGAATCAGCTTTTTAATTTCCATAGAAATACCTTCTTAGATTTTGAACAGGATTATGCTGAAGCTGTAAGTCACCTTGGAGAGAGGTGACATCTTAATAATTAATTATGTAATATGGCATATTTCTCTACTTATCTAAACCTTCTCTAAGTTTTCATACATACCATAAGACTTGCAGATATTTGTGTGCTGAACCCTGAATATTTCATTGTTTTTAATGGTGTGTCTTATAAGTCTTTAAGCATTTAGAAAATATTTGTGTATGTTGATTGCTAATACATGGAAACACAGTTAATTTTTGTATATTAACCTTGAATACTGTGTACTTTCTAAACTCATTACATACAATTTTTTTATGCTTTTTTATTTATTTTTGAGAGACAGAGAGAGACAGTGCAAGCAGGGGAGGGTCAGAGAGAGAGGGAGATATAGAATCTGAAGCAGACTTCAGGCTCTGAGCTAGCTGTCAGCACAGAGCCTGATGCGGGGCTCGAACCCACAAACCGCAAGATCATGATCTGAGCCGAAGTCAGATGCTTAACCGACTGAGCCACCTAGATGCCCCACATATAATTTTTTTAATAGATTCCTTAGGATTTTCTGCATAAATGATCATGTTGTCTCTTAAAGAGACGGTTTTATTTTTCCTTTTCAATATGAATGTCTTTTATTTCTTTCCTTTGTTCTATTGCACTGGTCATGACCCATAGTAAAATTCTGTAGTAGTGAGAATGTGCTTCCTTGCCTTAAAGCACTAAGGGAAAGCACTTAGTCTTTCACCATTGTGTATGAAGTCAGGTTTCATAGAAACCTTTTATGAGGTTGAAGAAATTCCCATCAATACTTTGTTTCTTGAGAGTTTTTATCATGTTGATTTTGTCATGCTTTTTTTTGGATTTCTTTTTCTTTTTCCGCATAATATTTTATTGTCAAATTGTTTTCCATATAACACCCAGTGCTCTTCCCCTTAAGTGCCCTCCACCATCACCACCACCTCTTTCCCCCCTCCCCCTTCCCCTTCAAGTCTCAGTTCATTTTCAGCATTCAATAGTCTCTCAAGTTTTGCATCCCTCTCTCTCCCCAACTCTCTCTCCCTCCTCCTCTCCCCCTGGCTCTCCATTAGGTCTCTCTTGTTTTCCTGCTAGACCTGTGAGTGCAAACATATGGTTTCTGTCCTTCTCTACCTGGCTTATTTCCCTTAGCATGACACCCTCGAGGTCCATCCACTTTCCTACAAATGGCCATATGTCATTCCCTCTCATTGCCATGTAGTACTCCATCGTGTACATATACCACATCTTCTTGATCCACTCATCAGGTGATGGACATTTAGGCTCATTCCATGTTTTGGCTATTCCAAACAAATCTTTCTAATAAAGATAGGCCTAACAGGTAAGTTCATAAGAGGAGACTAATACATATTATATATATATTTTAAAATCTATATATTAAAAAACACCTTTATTAGGAATCGTCAGAAATGACTCTAGTACCATCTTCCTACATCCACTCATCAATGGAGAAAAACCATATCATAAGAAAAGC
>NC_043707.1:85563928-85565165 GCF_006229205.1 Suricata suricatta
TTTGTCTCTCAGGCTCCTGGCACTTCCCCCACGTTGGGCTAGGGATCTTGCCTCCCCTGCCTGTCCCGGGCTGGCCCGTTTTCAAATCTCTTCCGTTCGCCCTCACTCACTCAGGTATCCTTGAGGTTCTATTCTTTCTGGAGTCCATATTTTCTCCTTCCGCTCTCGCAGATGAGAGTAATATCCTTCTCAGTTCGATAGATGGGGTGGACAGAGTTTACCGAGCTCCCTTCCTCTCCGCCATCTTGGGCCCCTTCGATCAGTTAATTTTTAAAAGACCTTTTTTGGATTTCTTGAGAATCCTTGATATCTCTTTTTTTTTTTCTGTTAATATGATATTTAATTGATTGATCTTCATATGTTAAAGCAGTCTTGCATTTTTGATGTAACTCCCACTTGGTCATGATGCACTTTTTACAAAGTACTTTTTGTTAAGGAATTGGGGATCTAAAATCATTAGGGATTTTGGTTTGTAGTTTTTTTCTTTATTTCTTTTTAATATCTTTGTCTGGTTTTAGTACCAGGGTAATGTTGGCTTTGTAAAATAAGTTATGGGTTGTTCCTTTCTACATTTTCTGAATGAGTCTATGTAGAGGTCAGAAGACATAAACAGACACTTCTCCAAAGAGGACATCCAGATGGTCTACAGGCACATGAAACGATGCTCAGCATCACTCATCATCAGGGAAACACAAATCAAAACCACACTGAGATACCACCTCACACCGGTCAGAGTGGCTAAAATGAACAAATCAAGAGACTATAGATGCTGGCGAGGGTGTGGAGAGACGGGCACTCTCCTACACTGTTGGTGGGAATGTAAACTAGTGCAGCCACTCTGTAAAACAGTGTGGAGGTTCCTCAAAAAACTATCCGTAGAACTCCCTTATGACCCAGCAATAGCACTGCTAGGGATTTACCCAAGGGATACAGAAGTGCTGACACATAGGGGCATATGTACCCCAATGTTCATAGCAGCACTGTCAACAATAGCCAAATCATGGAAGGATCCTAAATGTCCATCATCTGATGAGTGGATCAAGAAGATGTGGTATATGGGGTGCCTGGCTGGCTCAGTCGGTTAAGCCTCCGGCTTCGGCTCAGGTCAGATCTCACATTTGTGGGTTCGGGCCCCGCGTCGGGCTCTGTGCTGACAGCCAGCTCAGAGCCTGGAGCCTGCTTCAGATTCTGTGTCTCCTTCTCTCTCTGCCCCTCCCCCTCTCATGCTCTCTCTCTG
>NC_043707.1:85565265-85577324 GCF_006229205.1 Suricata suricatta
GGAAAGAGAGTTGGGGAGAGAGAGGGATGCAAAACCTGAGAGACTATTGGATACTGAAAATGAACTGAGGGTTGAAGGGGGAGGGGGAAGGGAGGTGGTGGTAGTGGAGGAGGGCACTTGTGGGGAAGAGAACTGGGTGTTATATGAAACCAATTTGACAATAAACTATTAAATAAAAATAAACAGCTGTAGTAACATCAACCAAAAAAAAAAAAAAAAGAATTAGTGTTATTTATACTCTAAATGTCTGCTAGAATTCACCAGTAAAGCCATTCGACCTGGAGTTTTCTTTGTTTTAAATACATTTTAAATATTTAAATGGGAATGTTTTAGGGTAGCTAATTCAATTTCTTTAATAGATGCAAGGCTGCTCAGGTTTTCTTTTGCCATTGTGATTTTTTCACCCTTTCAAGTAATTTGTTCATTTTATCTGAGTTGTTAATTTTATAGCTATATAGTTGTTTATAGTATTCTCTTATCCTTTTAGCATCTGTAGGATCTGTGCTGATATTCCCATTTTCAAAAAACAGGTATTGGTTTCATTGCTTTTTAATCTATTCTATTTCACTGACTTCTACTTTTTATTTCTTTGCTCTGCTTACTTTGGGTTTAATATGTTCTTTTTCTAGTTTACAATTGTAGCTTAGATCATGTGAAGTGAGATTATTTATGAAGCAAGACTGGCCATGAGTTGATAATTTGTTACAGGTGTGTGATGGGTGCCTGGATTATTACTTCCTTATACTATTCTTTAAATGTTACATAAAGTAAATAAACCTCCCTGCATAGTAATTTTTTTCACATTTACATGCCTATTGACATTCATCTTTACCTGATAGTATCTATTTTATGAATTGGGAGGCTACTTTTAGGGTGGCTCTAAAGAATTCCTCTATAATTAGGAGTAATTATACCTTTTAGGGGTTCTTCATATTCGTGGGGATGGGAAGAAGAGTGTGAAATGAATCTTGATGTTATAAGCTCTTGAAGAAATTGGGATACCTCACAGTTACTGAGAAAAAGAATGAGCAGTATGTCAGTGTTTATAGAAAAGCTAATTGATACATGCTCAGTAACAATATAATAGTAACAATCATCCATCCTTTGATAGTTCCTACAAGGACAAATTTTCTTAATAAAAGAATCTGAAATAATGATAAAATGTTAACATTCATTTTGTGTAGTTGATGGGTAACAAGTATTTTCATTGTGTTATATAGAAATTTCTTGTGCTCCCTGCCTTCCTACCCCCAAAATTTATTATTACATTGCTTTTTAATTATAATCATCTTAATATACCTATGAATAGGTGTTAGAGAAAAATATATGCACAAATGCTCTACATAGTTTATTAGGAGTAAAATTGTGCATATCACATAGCTTCTTCTTTACATTTTTGTGTGTGTTTTGTATTATTTTGTCTTGCCTGTTTTTTTTTTTTTTTTTTTGTTTGAAACCTGGTGAGTCTCTTGAAAGAGTTGGGGAGAGAGAATTCTTTTCATTTTGCTTTGTTTTAAAATTAAACTTCGGGGCACCTGAGTGGCTCAGTTGGCTAAGAATCTGACTTCAGTTCATGTCAGGATCTCAGTTTGTGAGTTCAAGTCCCTGTTGGACTCTGCTGACACCACGGAGTCTGGAATCTGCTTAGGATTCTCTGTCTCCCCCTCTCTCTCTGCTCCTCCCCCACTTATGCTCTGTGTCTCTCAAATAAAAATAAATAATTAAAAAAATAAATAAACCTGTATCCACAAACAGAAATATGGTGGATTCACATTCTGTCATATTTATATTAGCTGGAATTTCATTGATAGAAGTGTAAAGAAGAGACTACCTAAGCTGAGAGAAGGGGTGAGAGAGGAATCTTTTAATTTATTCTAATATGATTATAGTTACTCCATTTTCTTGAATAAGAAAAGTCTCATAGATTTCAGAAGTATTAAAAAATAAGTCTCATAGATTTCAGATTTGCTTTGTTTCCATTAAACCAGTGTATCCTGAATTTTACGTTAGTATCCTGAACTTGAAACTTTACACCTTTTAATTTAGTACCATTCTGTAAACATAGTCAGTGACTGCAGGGTATAACCAATTGTTGCCTTGATTAATAATGCTCAATGTTCTAAATCATACTGATATGTAGACCTATTTATATGATGGAATGAATTTAAAGTGGTTTTGCTACAACACTAAAGCAAGTTAGTACCTTCTGGAGTTTCAGTTTTTATAGTGGTGAACCTCGACTCTCCATGTTCAACTTGTACAGTCTTATTTGCTGTGTTACATGAGTTGCTGTATTTGTTCCGATGGATTCACACAATGTTGTGGGATAGGGTAAGAAGTAAAATTATATGTTGGGTAAAATAGAGAGCAACTACCAGAGTCAGTTATGCCTTCCAAATATCCACTGAGAGTCAAGACAGGATAACTTTGCAGGTGTTTGAATTCCATTTCTGCTATAGCCCTGGGTAAATTATACATTCTCTCTGTGCCCTATTTTTCTTGTCTATAAAGTGAGAATAATAATAGCTCCTATCTTGCATAGTTGTTACAAGGTTTAAATAGTATGTTAGAAAATTGCCTGGTATTTGTAAGTGTTAGCTATTATCATTAGCTATTATTATCATCACTGCTTTTTCAGACAGTATATACTTCTGTTATAAAATTATGACATCACTTTATAAATGTTGATTTCCATGCCTTCTCTAGTAGCACAATGGTAGAGTCCTTTCTTAATTTCCATTAATGTCAACCACAATGTGCTGTGTAGAGTATGTATATAGTAAGTATAGTTGAATGAAGATTAAAGACTTAATATCTAAACTACATATATTCTGTTTTTGAATAAAATCAACTTTAGTTGTAATTCATTTTTTGAATTGTTTTTAAGTATTTTTTTAAATATTTCGGAAATTGCTTTCTAACAGATGATCTGAATGGCTATTATAAAAGTATGCCACTTAGTATCTCACTTCTTGTTTCTTTCTTTTTCTTTTTTTCTTTTTGGTGTGTGGTGATGGAAATAGTACCTCAGTGTGTCTGGAGAATAAATGTGGATATCCCTGAGGAAGCTAATCAGAATCTTTCATTCAGTGCTACTGAGCGATGGTGGGAACAGACGGATTTGACCAAACTAATCATATCCAACAATAAACTTCAGTCACTTACAGATGATCTCCGACTGCTGCCTGCACTCACTGTTCTTGATGTAAGCTGACTGTCTATAAATATGTCATTAGTTGAGACTCTAAGAGACTCTAAGGCTATATGTAGCCTTTGATAAGCAGGAAAAAGCAGAAAACCTTTGTTTAATTAGTAGAATGTAAGGAAGAGTAACAAATTATTGGTGGGCATAGCATGATGATTAAGAGTACACATAACATCATTCAGTTTCTGACTGTGTCACCTGATAGCTGTGTAACCTGCAAAGTTACTTCCTTGTGCCTCAGTTTCCAATTCTGTAAACCAGGACTGAAACTACTACCTATTTTTAAAACTTACTCTTAGAATTAAATGCACTATTGCATGCAAACAGAATCAGCACTTACCAGGCAATTGCTGCCGCTTATCTGTTTTCATGTCTGAAAATGTTGGATCTTGTCAAATTTATAGAGAAGTTTTTATTTTTTTCATTCATAAAATGAATGAATTGGCTTTAGATATTCTCTCAGGTTCCTTGTGCTTTCAAAATAATATGGTTCTGTGAGAACATGAGAGAGAGTCCCTCTACCCTTTCTCATTTTTTGGGGGGTTATATGTTGACATAAGTCATACCATCAAAGTGCTATTAGTTTCTAACGCTCTCATCTCTCAGATTGAAATTCCACCCAATGAGATAAAGTTATTTAATTGTAATATTTCAAATTGACGACTTTATAACTTCACGATTTCTGAACAGCATTGTGGTCAACTTCAAATTCCTTTTCCTCTTCTATACAAGGAACAAATTACCAAACTCCAACCCAATACTATTGAATTGCAATAACAAAATTATCGTTGAAGAATTCTGTACAGTAACAAACTCATTCATGCTCATGTGTTGTTAATTATAAAACGAAGATATTGACTATCTTTTAATAACTTTTAGATACATGATAATCAGCTGACATCCCTTCCTTCTGCTATAAGAGAGTTAGAAAATCTTCAGAAACTTAATGTCAGGTAACATTTAAGCTTATTTAATTTCAGTATTGCTAATATAGAGATGTAAATCTAATATTTAAAAATATTTTTTAACATTAGAAAATATTTTTGTATGATCTCAGAAAGTGGTAAAAGCAAGTAAGAATTTTAAGTTTTCACAAATTATTTATTTTTGTTTTAGAAGTGCCCACATGTTTTTCTCATTTTACAAATGTAGACCATTTGATTTTTTAAAGTACTTTTTGTTTTATTTTTATGTAACCATTTTTAGTCATTATTTTAGAAACTCTTTTTGTTGATATCTCAGGTAGCAAGTTATTTTGATATTCTTAAAAATATCCAGCTTAAGCAAAGGAAGAAATTTGAAACAGTTATTTCATTAATGATGAAAAATGTCATGGCTTTAGTATTAGTAGTTTTAAACTTTTCTGAGAACTCTGTGGATATGCTTCTGGTACTTGTTAGATGTGTGGGAAGCCAGGTGGCGAAGACTCTCACTAACTTTGCCCTTTAATCCACACCTCTGGACTTTCAAGAAATCACTATCTTATATGTTGTATGTGCACAGGTTAGGAGAGAAGGGATTTGGGAAGATTTCATTTAGGAGATAAAAAAGATCTTAGGTGTTCAAAACATAGTTTGAAAAACTATGGTTTACAAAATAGGTATGATTACAGAGCTCTCTAACATCACATAGTCAAGTCTTAGTGTTCTGGAGGTAAGTTCATTGCTTTAAGGGAAAATGGTTCCTTAAGTTACAGCCCTCATCTGGTGAAAAACTTAAAATTACCACAAATCTGCAAAAATAGCTACACACAAAAGATGCTAATTGTTTAGAGCTATATCAGAACCTCTTCCCCATACAAATCAAAGGCATAGGTCTGGCCTGCAGAGGCAAGAATGAGGAGGGTTGAGAGAAGAGGTGAGGGAGCATGGAGACTGGGTATGGCTTTGGCTTTACTTTCAATACTTTCAGGTTAGAGTATTAGGATGGAGGAAACAGAAGAGGAAAGGAAGCAGAGGAACTGTATAGCTAGAATTACATCTCTGCCCAACTGCATACCTGTGAAATACACAAAGATTTCAGTTAGGTGACCAACAATAGTAACCAAAGTTTTTAAAGTTTATTTGAGAGAGGGAGAGAGAGAGAAGGAGAGCGTGCGAGCGCACAAGCAAGCCCTTGGGAAAGGGCAGAGAGAGGGGGAGGGAGAGAGAGAAGCCCAAGCAGGCTCCGAGCTGTCAGCACAGAGCGCTACATGGTTCAAATTCATGAACCATGAGATTAAGACCTGAGCCACAATCTAGAGTTAGATGCTTAACCAACTGAGCCACCCATGGTCCCTAATAGTAACTAATTTTTGACAATTTTTTAGTGTTTCTTATTTTAGAAGGCATTTTTGGCATCTTTATTCTAACTTGTTTTATTTTTATATAATTCAAGGTTATTTTTTACTCCATTATATTTCTCATTTCACCCTGTTGCTTGTTAAGTAATTATATATGGTGTGAAAATAGAATGGAATTCCTATGTAAATAGTTAAGGTAAATCTGGGAACAAGTTAAGTCGGGTCATCTCTTAATTATCAGGGAATATATCATGCTCAGTGACTTGGGATTTCTAAAACAATGTACTGAGTATCTCTACAGAAGGACAGAGTAGAAAAGTTAAGTACAAAGAAGAGTGGAGTCACACACTGCATTCAGATAGACATGCCAGGCCCTTAAAAAGAGCTATTTTTGTCTTGAGTGCCAATTTAAAAACATAATCCCCATATAAGATGTGACTCCATTATAATGTATGTGTGCCCATGTCTCTGTCAAAATTCTAAAATTCAGACATGGTATGAAAAATTGTCCAGTGTAATCTTTCACATTGCATATAAAATCAAGAGTAGGCTATAAGGAAACAGCTAAAAGTTCATAAATTATTTGGTTAAAAACCTTCATTTCTTTGAAACTCTATTTGATTACTTTAAATTACCATAATTTTGATGAGTTAACATTACTAGTATGTGAGATTTGAGAAGTCCTTAAAATTAGTCGCCGTATTGTATGTTTTTTAAATGAGCCCATGTAGTTAGCAAAAATACCTTTACAATGATTTATTGTGTTGTGACCAAATAATTCAGCAGTTATTTTTATCAACCAACAGCCATAACAAACTACAAATACTCCCTGAAGAAATTATAAATCTGAGAAACCTGAAGGGCCTCTATCTTCAGCATAATGAACTAACTTGCATACCAGAGGGATTTGAACAACTTTTCAACTTAGAAGACTTGGTAGGTTGTGATTTTCCAATTTTTATATAATTTGGGGCTGGTGGGATTTTTCATCAGTCTTAGAAGTTGGATATATGATTGAAATGATGAGAACATGGACAGCTGTTTATATGACTGGATTATCAGAAACTGCATTTCAATTAGATTGCTAAATTAGATAATAAAATTTATTTTTCCTTTTTTTTCTTATGAAATCAACTTAGGTTTTAAGTTAGGAATAGAGTGTGGGAAGGGGGTGATAAGGATGACTGTTATTCAGAGGATTTTTATGGTTTTGCAAAATAGAGCACAGGTGTATGTGGCATATACTAATTCTGCTTTGTATACCCTCTCCTCCTTTATTGCTGCTATGACCCTCCTGTCCTATGGGTGTCCAGATAATCCCTTTAAGCCCTGCCTTTTCTTCCTCATTTTTCAAAATGTCCACATTACTTCACAAAATTTTTATTCCATCTGTGTCACATCCCAAATAGAGACAACCATAAAGCAATACAGATATTATTTTAAGAATAATAAAAACAGTAAGCACTTTGCTTTGTGGTTTACCTATATAATAGCAAGGTACATAGTTTTATCCCCTAGAATAGATATGGAACTATGGTTTATAAAAATAAAAAACACAACAACCTCATCTGAATTCATGTAACTAATAACTAAGGAACTCAGGATTTTAACATAAGTCAATTTGACCTCAAAATGTATCCCTCTCTTTTTCCTCCCACTATACCTCTGAAGGGGTAAGATTCCACTATAAAGTCTGCAATCTGAAAATTTTTAGCTAGATTAGATGAAGATTAGTTGTTCCAATAGTGTCTCTATTGCAGATGGTTAGTTCCTCGTTTGTTCCTGTTTTTTTCCCCCTCTTACGTGTTTTGAAGAACTTACTTATATTACTTTAGTCTTAAAGTTTATTTCTCACTACAGGAAAATTTAATTTTTTTACCTCTGTTTTTTTTCCTGTAAGTACGTCTTCCTTGGTATTTCCCTTATTTGCTGTAGTGTTTGAAATCAATGTATATACTGTCCTCAAAAATTCCTTTAGTATCTGTCAATATCCAGTCTGATCACATTGGACATAAGGTTTGGAAAGCAAAAGGCATAGGTAGAGATAAAATGAATGGCTAAGGAGGGAGCCATTAGATTTTCTTATAAAGTTAATGGTTAAAGATAGCAAGTGATGTATAAAAATTAGAAAGGAAATGTAAACTAGCAGTTTGATATTATAGTTGTTTCCTTTTTATGGGTTCCCAGATAGTGAAAGGTTATTTCAGTTGAGAATTGTGTTCTTAAGGACTCATATATCATATCATAAATGTGAGCAATAATATATTACAACATTAGAAATATAAGCTTATTTGGGGAGCCTGGGTGGCTCAGTTGGCTGAGCATCAGACTCCTGATTTTGGCTCAGGTCATGATCCCAAGGTTGTGGGACTGAGCCGCTCATCAGGCTCCCTGCTGAGTGTAGAGTCTGCTTAAGATTCTTTCTTTCTCTCTCTGTCTCTCTCTGCCCCTTTCTCTCAATCCCCACCCCCACTTGCATGTGCTCTCTTTCTCACTCAAATAAAAAAAAAAGAAATATAAGTATATTTAAAGATTGAAGCTAGTAGTATTTTTTTTTAATTTATTTTTGAGAGAGACAGAGCATTACTAGGGGAAGGGCAGAGACAGACACACACACAGAGAATCTGAAACAGGCCCCAGGCTCTGAACTGTAGCATAGAGCCTGATGTGGGGCTCAAACTCACGAACAGTGAGATCATTACCTGAGCTGAAGTCAGACACTTAATCAACTAAAGCCACCCAGGCGCCCCAAGCTAGTAGTATTTCTTAAAGTTATATAAAAACTGTTTAGCAATTGTACTAAATAAATATTACTGAAGAAATGACAGCATATGGATTTATTTATATATAATATATTTAATTATATATAAATTAGATGTATTGAATTAGATATAAAACATACTGCAATTATGTTAATTAATTACAATATAGTATAATTATGCAACATTAATTGCAATAATGTTTGACTTTATTAGTAATTTTATTGATTTAGGTTCTTTAAAATGTCTTAAGAATTTATGAATTAATATTTCTTCTATATCAGAAACTTTTATTTAAGCTTTTTATTTTGAAATAATTTTGTTTATATAATTATTTTCTCTTCCAAGCCATATGAAATAATTTTAGATTTACAAAAATGTAAAGATAGTACAGAGAATTCCTATATACACTTCACCCAGATTTCCTTAATGTTGACAATGTACATACCCGTGACACATTTGAAAATTAAGAAATTAACATTGGGACAATATAACTGACTACACTATAGATTTTATTAAGATTTTCCCGGTTTTTCCACTAATATCCTTTTTTTGGTTCCAGGATCCAATCCGGAATACTGCATTGCATTTATTGTCAGTAACTTTTGATATTACAAAATATTTATTTATTAGTCATCTGTTAGTGTACAGAGTATTGGAGTTGTAGATTATTGTTTCCTTTGTAGTTTATGATATGTTATGTTACTTATGATAGTAACAGTGTGTTTTGTAAAAAATAGCTGATCTAGCATTTTTACCTTTTTCTATCATCTTAATGGATTTAGGGTTACACGTGCAACAGTTTAATGTTACACTAAATGAAAGTCTTCAGAGAACAAGTTCCCTTAAGTCATTTTGTTCTTATCCATTGTTGCAATTGCCCCTACCTAACATGTTGTTTGCTGATAGCTAGTGAAGTACTTATACCTAATTCAAATGTTCAAAAAAATGTCCTCTCATAACTGTTTATGCTTTAACAAAATAATAGAAACAATGACTTAAAGAAACAGGTATAGACAGTAATTAGGCAAGTTTGAATGAGGGAAAAATAGAGAGTAAACTTTTGGACTCTAGTAAAGGAGATTTGCTGATATCAGCAGAAGAATGGAGGGACTATTTTTCCCTTAAAAATTAGAATGTCCATTTTCTTAGCTTTATTTTTTGCTTTCAAGAATTTTTCTTTCTTGCAAATAAATTTTACATTTCATATTACAGTAGGTACTCAATAAATATTGGGTGAACAAATTGGTTTTTTAATTAAAAACATGATGCATGATATAGCATGACTTTGTAATAACAGAAATCTTTATGTGAAATGTTTCTGAAGCTAGAGTTCGTTCTGATTCCTGCCTGATACATTATTAGGCTTATAGTGGTCCTAGAGAACACTGAGGTTTTGAATGACAACTTGTGAAATTGTCTGTGAATGGAGGTTACAAAACATATCACCTCTGAAATAGTCTTGTTTTATGTTGCAATCTCCTCAAAATTCTGAAATCCCTTTTAGGGATCATTTGTTAGTTTGTTTATATATTTATTTATTCATTCTTTCTTTCTCTTTCTAAAGGATCTTTCCAATAATCGTCTTACAACTGTTCCTGCTAGTTTTTCTTCTCTGTCCAGTCTGGTGCGACTCAATCTTTCCAGTAATCAACTGAAGAGTTTGCCAGCAGAAATAAGTGGAATGAAAAGTAAATCATCTCTATTTTAAAAAATACATAAATTTTGAAGTTGGTGCAACTTATATTTAGGAAAATAAATTTTAAAATAGTTACAGAGAAGTAAATATAGAGAAGTAAAATAATAGATTTTATGCCTGTAAAGGAAACAATAGCAAGTAGTCAGATTTTCTTCAGAGCATTATTGTCTAGCCTAACTTCCTAAACAGTTACCACCAGAAGCATGTCTTGGCATATCAAAAAGAAGAAAATAAAATATGATTATGAACTAATGGAAAATTATATACCTGAGATAGTGATTAGGATTTTGAGCTATGCTGTCTCTTCATTCATTAATTCATTCAACATTCACTAAGAGGTGATTCTGCTTATGTGATTATGTTATGGCTGCAGTTCCTCATGACCCAGAAGTAATGATGTCAGGAGATAGTCTAGTTTTGCCCAAATGGTCAATCTGTTGGGTTTTTTTTTTTTAAGATTAAGATAGTGGTTCTATTGAAGTTTATCACTGAATCATTCTAGAACTAATAATATTAAGAGATAAAAAATAGAAGGAACATTTCAGTCCCTTTTAAATAATTATACTTAATCATCTTAGAAGTCTTGATTTAGAGGCCAAAATCATTATGTTGATTTTTGTTGTTGTTTAAAGGCAAACTATTATTATTTCTTGGTTGATGAGCACACTGTGTGTGTCAGCCTTATACTCTTTACCTTATGTAGTCTTTTCTGCTAATCATATTAATCCCTTTTTATTTTTTTAAGCCTCCCTTTTGTGGAAGTTATGGAAGTGATTTTGTACAGTTGATTACAGATAATTATGGGATAAATTTGTAAAATTGTGCTGTTTTGCTTTAGATTAATAGTCATTTGTAGTAGGAATGTATAAGTTAAATCTGCCATAAATCAAGTTGATATCCTAGAGGAGCCTTTACTTACTTAGGTTTTCAGTAATTAACACTTGGCTTATCTTTGCTGTTTTTCAGTAAACAGAGTAAAAAGTAGAGCTAAACATAAAATATGTTATCTTAAGTTAGTATGTAAGAAGCATGTATTTTTTTTTCATAAATTGTATGGAGCTATCTTGAGAGATGGGGATAAGATTTTTCAATAGAAAAATGCTTTGAATTTACAGCAAATTTTCCAATATACTACATAATGATTAGATGCTGTCTTCCTTTAGCCATGACAATGATACTTTTAAACTATCACCAGTAGCACATTTAGTTATTATTTCAGTATTAATGACTGGATCCTAAGAACAATATTCTAACATTTTTGTGGTTCTTTGTAACAAATGCCTTTACATGTGTTTTTGCCATGACAAAGGTTCTGTACGTTAGGGGGATGTGTATTTTTTATATTTTAAAAATTCATAAGCTTAGACTTAGAAATTATATTATAAATTGTAGAGCCAGGCCTTGAATCATCGTTCTGTAAGAGCATGAGTCTTCTTGCTCCACCCCCATGGTTCGTCCCCTGCACACTGCTTGTATTCTGTCAGTGCTCTTACATGCAAACCCTTGTGAAAATTGTAGCCTCTTTTATTTTTTTTAATGTTTATGTATTTTGAGAGAGACAGAGAGAGAGCACGAGCATCGGCTTGTGCGAGTGGGGACAGAGCAGAGAGCAGAAGGCAGAGAAAGAATCCCAGGCAGGGTCCATGCTAAGTGTGGAGCCTGAGGTGGATCTAGATTCATGATCCTGTGACATAGAACCTGAACCAAAACCAAGAGTCGGACGCTCAACTCACTGACTCACCAGGTGCCCCTACAGTCTGTAACTTTTAAAGCAAACTTTTCTTCATAGTATTTACTGGATTGGAGGTGGATCACATTGTGATGTTTTTAAAAATGCTCTAGTCAAGTAATATATAAATTATTACATTATTTGTTGAAAATAGTACATCTCTTTTGAAAAGCAGTTAGTTTCTTTAAATACCCACAGAAGCAGTTTAAGGCAATCTATCAATTCAGTCTTGCATTATGTTAAAACCTCCCAGACCTCCACCGCAGCAATCTCCTACTCGACACATCCTCAAAGGCAAGGGAAATTAAAGCAAAGCTGAACCCTTGGGACTTCATCAAGATAAAAAGCTTCTGCAAGGCAAAGGAAACAATCAAGAAAACTAATAG
>NC_043707.1:85577424-85642432 GCF_006229205.1 Suricata suricatta
GAAGAGCACTGGGTGTTGTATGGAAAACAATTTGACAATAAAATATTTAAAAAAAAAACCACAAAAAAAACCCCAAAAAATTGGTAGGCTCAAAGTAGAACAAAAAAGTTATAAAATGTATATCCCCATTTACACTAGACAGTTGAGAGTGAATTGTGGAAAATATGTGGTGTGGTGGCCATTGTAGTTGAATCTGTGATATGGATTGGGGGAAAGCTGCTTATTGAATTCTTAAGGGAAAGAAAACATTTACTTTTCTCCATTTTTGTTTTCTGATTTGCTTTTTAAGAAAGAAGGATTCAGGAGGTAAGAGAGAGATGCTTCAAGTAAGAACAATTTTCTTGAGCTGTAGTATGCATTCGTGTCCATAGTGTTAGCTAAGATGTTAAAAAAAGCATGTAATTTAAACAAAAATAGAAAACGAAAGGAGATAGGGAGAGAAAGGTAGTATGGATAAATGGGAGCACAGGAGGGCATACATAGAAGTCCAAGCCTTTTTGACAGAAAGTCAACTTACCTAATTTTAATGCATATGTCTGAGCTACTACTAGCCACAGTTGCTTAATATCCATCCATTCAGCTAGTATGCATGCATATTTATATGTCTTTAACTGCCTAAAGCTTTTTCTTTTTAATGATGTATAATTATTGAGGGAAATAATATCTCATAGTGTGTAGTTTATATATTTTAAAATATATGGATTACTTTGGTTTTTACTATTTCAAAGATGACTTGGACTGTTATTATTATTTTTTAAACCATTTTATTGATGAATGATTGACATACAAAAACCCATACATATAAATAATGTGCACAACTTGAACTTAAGACGCATTTAAAATGCAGCTGGGTTTTTTTTTGTTTTTTGTTTTTTTATACATCTAAGTTAGCATATAGTGCAGCAATGATTTCAGGGGTAGATTCCTCAATGCCTCTTACCATTTAGCCCATCCCGCCTCCCACAACCCCTCCAGCAACCTTCTGTTCTCTAAATTTAAGAGGCTCTCATGTTTTGTCCCCCTGCCTGTTTTTGCTTCCCTTCCCTTATGTTCATCTGTTTTGTATCCTAAAGTCCTCATATGAGGAAGTCTTTCTCTAATTTGGTTAGGATAATACCCTCTAGTTCCATCCACATAGTTGCAAATGGCAAGATTTCATTCTTTTTGATTCCCAAGTAATACGATGACTCGGACTATTATTAAATATTATTTTTAATGCCACTTCTCTTTAGTTATAATTAAATGTAAAAAAATCTTTAGTTTACATTTATTTAATTCCAGGATTCTTGATTATTTTAACAGCATAATATAGGTTTGTAAGGTCTCATGATGACGTACACAATCTTTGAATGTATATACATTTATTGACCAATAGTTTTCTTTTTATTAAAATATTTTTATTTTTTACTTACTATGTATTGCAGGATTAAAGCATTTGGATTGTAATTCAAATCTCTTAGAAACTGTACCTCCCGAATTGGCTAACATGGAGTCACTAGAATTGCTCTATTTGCGGAGGAATAAATTACGTTTTCTACCAGAATTTCCTTCTTGTAGATTATTAAAGGTAATGTTTACTTGATTACTAAATAATTATGTTTCCTAAAAGTTAATTATGAAGATGAAATTTTTTATCTTGTTTACTATTGTGAATATGTATTAATTATAGGTTCTATGTTTTTCCTATATTTTTCAGAATTTTAATATGACTAAATACATTAATGATATTGTTAGTAATAGATTTTTTTAAAGAAATAATCAACTTAAAAATAGAAATTTGTCTCTTTCATCTGGGGAGTAGTATATAACTGGAGAAGTGGATGTTGAGACTAACATCATAAATTGAAGCCATACTGTAAGAGACCTGGAATACTAGAAAAGAATATGTATCTAATTTTGTAGGTTGCCACCTCTCATGTTTACCTGATCATAATTAGTTCTCTTTAAAATTAATTACTTACTTTAAAAAATTTTTTTTTCATGTTTTATTTATTTTTTAGAGAGAGAGAGAGAGAGAGAGAGAGAGAGAAAGACAGCATGAGCAGGGGAGGGGCAGAGAGAGAGGGAGACACAGAATCTGAAGACAGGCTTGAGGCTCTGAGCCAGCTGTCAGCACAGAGCCCAATGCGGGGCTCAAACCCACGAACCATGATATCATGACCTGAGCTGAATGAAGCTGGACGCTTAACCAACTGAGCCACCCAAGCACCCCAAAAATAATTACTTTCTTGTAGTTTTAAGTATATAGTATTAACATTGTCTTTTAAATTTGTTATGCTTTGTTTTTATTCATGTGTACTGTTATGTATTAGAGTTAAAGAGTTTCTTATTTATTTATTTATTTATATATTTATTTTTAAAGTTTTATGTTGAGATAGAGTGAGTGGGAGAGGTCAGAGAGAGAGAGAGAGAGAGAGAGAGACAGAGAGAGAATCCCAAGCAGGCTCCCCACTGACTGTGGAGAAGGGTTCAACATGGGGCTTAAACCCATGAACTGTAAGATCATGACCACAGCCAGCTGAAGTCGGATGCTTAACCAAAAGCTGAGAAACCGAAAGAGTTTTTTTTTTTTAACAGAATGGTGACAGTGAATAAAGAAACCGAAAATGTTAGCATTTAACTAAAGATAAATTATACATCTAATATTTATATATTCTGTTAATGAGAAATCAATATATATAATAATCAGTAATGAAAATGTTGAGTAACAAACTGATTGTAATATAAGTAACTTTTTAAGCTTATTCTGGTTTGTTTTAAAACTTTATCAGTATAGTTCTTGGATTTGTATTTTTATTCTATAAATGTTAACTACTAAATATTTTCTGTGGTTTGGTTTTATAAACTTTGAACTTCTGCCAGATTAAATCTTAAATTATTTTTAAATTTCCAGAAAATCCTTGAAAATGTTCCCTTTTTGCCATTTTTAGCTGTAATATAGCTTACTTGTAATTGAAAATCTAAGCACCTTAGTAATCAGAAACATGTTTTTCCATTTGTTTTTCAGTGATTATATTTCAGTTTTATTTTTATTATTTAATAAAAATTAAATACATATGATTGATCTTTGGTTTTGTAGGAATTACATGTAGGTGAAAACCAGATTGAAATGTTAGGGCCAGAACATCTTAAGCATCTGAATTCTATCCTTGTGCTAGACCTGCGGGATAATAAGTTAAAATCTGTTCCAGATGAAATTACACTACTACAGTCTTTGGAAAGGCTTGACCTAAGCAACAATGATATTAGTAGGTAAGTTTATAGATCAAATGAATAAGAAACAATGCCTGCATTTGCTTATAATTAAGTTAATGTTAATAAGTTAATAATATTTGAAAAAACATGTGGAGGTCTTTTTATTCTAAATTGAATTCACTAAATAGTAAACAAGTATCATATGCAGACCTACAAAGAATACTTAGATTTGGTACTTGGCAGCAAGCTTAAAGTCCTAATAGAATCAGGTATATTTTACAAGTTACTCTAATCCACTAGAATGTAAACTAGAAGTTGGAATTAAAAAAAATTTTTTTTGTTTATTTTTGAGAGAGAGAAAGACAGCGTGAGCAGGGGAGGGTCAGAGAGAGAAGGAGTCACAGGATCTGAATTCAGGCTCCAGGCTCTGAGCTAGCTGTCAGCACAGAGCCTGATGTGGGGCTTGAACCCATAAACCATGAGATCTGACCTGAGCCGAAGTTGGACGCTAAACCGACTGAGCCACCCAGGCGCCCCAGAAGTTGGGGTTTTTATCTGTTTTGTTCACTGCTCTCTCTTTAACTCCTAGATCAGTGTGTTGGTATATAGAATGTGCCTGATAAGTATTCCTTAAATTTATTAAATGAATGTAAAGTCATGGGAGAGATATAAAATGCTTTGGGAGCTTAAAAGAGATAAAAGAATCAGCCATTTATTGAGAGGAATCAGGGCAGATGTAGAAGAAGAAGTGTTTTTAGATGATTGTTAGGACTGGGACTAGGGTGAGGGAGTTTAAGTGCTTAGAACACAAAATGTAAGAATGCAGTCACTTCAGGGTGGTTAGAATGATTTACTTGGTAGGATGAAACTTCACAAAGAAAGCTTTGGAAGTTCAGGATATTGTAGGGATATATTTAGAGAACAGGAAGGAATCAAGTTGATCTGGTAAATAGAGAACATTATGGGAGACTATGAGAATTTAGGGCTTGAAAGGTAAGTGAAGGCCCTGAGGTCTGTAAAATGCTTGTGAAGTCAGTTTTCATTCATTAAGAAATGGGGAGCTACTGAAGGAATAAGAACAGAACCAATTTGATTATATCCTCAGTAAAAAATAAATTGGTGGGGGGCCTGGGTGGCTCGGTCCGTTGAGTGTCTGACTTTGGCTTAGGTTGTGATCTCATGGTTCATGAGCTCAGGCCCCCACTTAGGTCTCAGGGTTTACAGCTCAGAGCTCAGACCCTGCAGCTTGCTTCAGATTCTGTGTTTCCTTCTCTCTCTGCTCTTCCCCTGATCATGCTCTCTCTCTCAAAAATAAACAAACATGGGGTGCCTGGATGGCTCAGTCAGTTAAGCGTCCGACTTTGGCTCAGGTTATGATCTCATGGTTCATGGGTTCGAGCCCCCTGTTCGGGCTGTGTGCTAACCACTCAGAGCCTGGTGCCTGCTTTGCATTCTGTGTCTCTGTCTCTGACACCCCCTCTCCTGCCCCTCCATGCTCCCTCCTTCTCACGCGCGCGCTCTCTCTCTCTCAAAAAATGAATAAACATTAAAAAAATACACAGTGAAATTTTTTTTTTTTTTTTTGGATACAGAGAGAGACAGAGCATGAGAGGGAGAGGGGCAGAGAGAGAGGGAGACACAGAATCTGAAGCAGGCTCCAGGCTCTGAGCTAGCTGTCAGCACAGAGCCTGATGCGGGGCTCGAACCCACAAACGTGAGATCTGACCTGAGCCAAAGCCGGCCGCTCAACTGACTGAGCCACCCAGGCGCCCCCACAGTGAAATATTTTAAAAAATAAATTGGTGATTGTGGGTTGAATGCATGGGATAGGAGTGGTTTTGTATATGGGAAATCTCAACAAACTATTAAGGAAAGAATTTGCGTGCTCGAAGGACAAAATCAAAACAGTTAATACCAATGAGTATGGCTATCTTGAATCACTGATTCTCACAGATTTGCTGTTTATGATTTTTATTTAGCAAATGTTTTACAGTTCACATTTTTAACAGCAATTACAATATGACAATTTCAGAATAAATCTGTTTTTTCTTTTACAGGTTAAACATTTATCTTAAAGGGAAATATTTTAGGCCTATGTTACTTGGGCTTTTTTGACATAAGATATATATAGTTTGTCAAATGTTACTAGTTTTATAGTCAACTATTTGGTTGAATTATGTTTAATCTTTTTTGTAGTCTACCCTGTTCATTGGGAAAACTTCATTTGAAATTTCTGGCACTAGAAGGAAATCCTTTGAGAACCATTCGAAGAGAAATTATTAATGTAAGCATGTTTGGAATTCAGCTCTGTTTTTAAATTTGAAATTCAAACATACATGTTGATGAAACTGCAAAGTATGTCTTGGTGAATATGTATCTTCTCTCCACCTTTTCAGAAAGGAACCCAAGAAGTCTTAAAATATCTGCGAAGCAAGATTAAAGGTACTTTTTTATATTTTACTATACTTTGAAGGAAAATGTGAAAGGTGGTGAAATGCTAACAATACATAAATTTACATGTGTTTGGGGTGTAAATAATTAGAGGAAATGGTCCCTGGCAGGTGTGGTTCTAATTCTGAATCCAAATAGGCCATATGTATGCTGAAATTATAAAAACATCCTTAAATTCACAATAATAATATTTTATCCTTAATTTATTTAATTTGTGTTACACTGTACCAATTGGAAAATAAATAAAGATTCAGTAAGTACCTAGTGCTTTAACTTTCAAAAAAAGCAAAACTTGACTTTTATGGTATATGGATTCTATTGAATGGTGGTATATTAACAGTATTCAAATATCTGCTTCATGCATAGTTTTGCTAAGTTCTGACAAATATAAAGATAAAACATATTTTTCAGGATATGTTAATTTATCATGAAGCTCCAAAAGAGAAAAGGATACTATACATTTAATTTTTTTTTAATTTTTAAAGTTTATTTATTTATTTTGAGGGAGAGAGAGAATCTCAAGCAGGCCCCACACTGATAGCATGGAGCCTGATGCAGGGCTCAGACTCACAAACTGCGAGATCATGACCTGACCGGGGGACCAGTTGTTGGATGCTTAACAGACTGAGCCACCCAGGTGCCCCACTGTCCATTAATTTTGAACGCTATATTAAAATTGTGCTATATCCCAATTTTTATTTTAAGTGTCATCGTGGAATATACTAGACCATTAAAAAAAATCAATTGTACCATTGTATTGCTGCATAACAAACACTCTTCAGCTTAGTGACTTAATACAGCAACTGTTAATTTAGCTCACAAATCTTTTGATTATGCACAGCCTAGCCTAGCATCATATTGCCCATGTGTTAAATGAGTAACAGGGGCACCTGGGTGGCTCAGTTGGTTGAAGGGCCAACCCTTGATTTCATCTCAGGTCATGATCTCATGGTTTCTAGGATCGAGCCCTACTCTGCGCTAACAGCGTAGAACCTGCTTGGGATTCTTTCTCTCTCTCCTCTTCTCCTGCTCACACTTGTGCATACTCTCTCTTCCGCAAAATAAATAAATAAAACATTAAAAAAAGTGAATAAGATAATTGAATGCTTCAGCAATTTCCGTTTTCCACCTTGACCTTCCAATAAATTAACATTATTTTGTAAGACTTTCATTTCCTGCCAGTTTCTAGGTATGCTTTCTCCTCCAGAAAAATTTAATTTATTCTGAAATAATCAGTTAGGAGTCATACCACAGTAATCCAAACATTTTTTAACAACTTAAAATTTTAGAGTAGTTTTAGGTTTACAGCAAAATTGAGGAAGGTATAGATATTCTCCTATATCCTCTGCCCACACACATGCATAGCCTCCCCTATTATCAACATCCCTTATCTAAATGGTACTTTTTTTTTTTAACCAAGGATGAATGTACATTGACACATAATCATCCCAAATCCATAGTTACCTCAGAGTTTACTCTTGATGTTGTGTATTCTATGGGTTTGGACAACTGTTACATACCCACCATGGTAATAGACAACGTGTTTTCACAGATAAATCTGCCTATTTATCCTGTCATTCCCTCTATCACCCTATCTCTGATCTTTTCCCTGTCTCCGTAATTTTGCCTTTTCCAGAATGTCATGTAATTAGAATCTTTCAGATTGGCTTCTTTCACATTGTACTATGCCTTTATGCATCCTCCATGCCTTTTCATGACATGACAGTTTTTTTTTTTTTTTTTACGACTGAATAATATTTCCATTGTCTGGATGTAGTACAGTTTATTTGCCTATTTACCCAGGAAAGGATGTGTTGGTTGCTCCCAAGTTTTGGCAATTATGACTAAATCTACTCTTTTTTGCACGAGGATTTCCTGATGTTTCAGCACCACTTTTGGAAGAGGCCATCTTTACTCCATTGTATTTATATATAGCCTTTGCTCCTATGTCAAAAATGAATTGAGTGTATTAATGGAAGTCTATTTATGGGCTCTCTGTTCTGTTCAATTGATCTCTTTGTTCTTCTGTCAATTTCACACTGTGTCAATTACTGTAGCTTTATTGTAAGTCTTCCAGTTGGATAATATCAGTCCTCTAATTTTGTTGTTCTCCATCAGTATTGTGCTGGCTATTTTGAGTCTTTTGCTGCTCTATATAAACATCTTGCCAATATTGAGTCCTTTTATCCATGAAATGGAATATCTCTCTGTTAACTTATTTCTTTGATTACATTCATCACAGTTTTGTAGTTTTCCTCATAGAATTCATACACATACTTTGTTATATGTAAGCAATTCATTTGAGGGGATCTAATGTAATTGGTATTGTGTTTTTAATTTGATTCTACTTGTTCATCATTGATGTAAAGGAAAGCAATTTACTTTTGTATATTAACATCGTATCTTGCAACTTTATTATGATCACTTACGAGTTTCAGGGTTTTTGTTCTTGTCACATCCTTTGGATTTCCTACCTAGATCATGTCATCTGTGAACAAAGAATATTTTATGTCTTCCTTCCCAGTTTATACACTTTTTATTTCATTTACTTACCTTATTGCGTCACCAAAGACCTCTAGTCTAATGTTAAAAAGAAGTGGTGAGTGGGGGCTTCCTTACCTTGTACCTACTCTTATGGGGAAAGTTTCAGGTTTCTCACCTAGCATGATGTGGATTGTAGGTTTTTTGTAGATATTCTTAAGTTGAGAAAGTTCTTCTCTATTGCTAGTTTACTGAGAGTTTTTATCATAAATGGGTGTTAGCATTTGTCAAATGTTTTTTATGCATCTATTGATATGACCATATAATTTTTATTTTTTAGCCTTTTGATACGAAGCTTTACATTGATTGATTTTTGAATGTTGAACTAGACTTGTATTGCTGGGTAAATCCCATTTGTTCATAGTGTATAATTTTTAAAATACTTTTAAAAATTCAATTTGCTAGTATTTTATTGAGGAATTTTTTATGTATGTTCACGAGAGAGTGTTTTCCATTTTCTTTTTTAGTCATATCTTTTCTGGTTTTGGTTTTAGGATAATGGTTGGCCTTATAGAACAAGTTAGGAAGTATTTTCTCTGCTTCTATCTTCTGAAAGAGATTATAAAAAAATTAATATAATTTCTTTTTTAAATGTTAGGTAGAATTCAGCAGTGAACCCATCTGGACCTGGTGCTTTCTGTTTTGGAAGGTTCTTAAATATTGGTTGAATTCCTTTTATAGATATAGGCCTATTCAGGTTGTATGTTTCTTCTTGTGTGGTTTTTGGCAGATTGTGTCTTTCAAGGGATTGGTCTATTTCATCTAGATTACCAAATTTGTGGGCATAGGTTTGTCAATTGTAGAACATTTTCAAGAATTTCCATACCTTTTGGGTATCATGGTTAATGCTGTGATACACAATTATTTACAAGTTTCAGTGTGAGCATGTGTTTTCATTTCTCTTGTGTATATATCTATGAGTGGAATTGCTAGATCAATGGTACCTTTATGTTTAGCCATCTGAGGACCTGCAAGACTGTTTTACAAAGCAGCTGCACCAGTTTCCATTCTTATCAGCAATGTATGAGGCTTCTGATTCTTTCACATCCTCACCAACACTTGTTGTTTTCTGACTTTCTGATTCTAGACGCACTGGTGAGTGTGAAGTGGTATCTCACCCTAGATTTGATGTGCATTTCCCTGATGACTAATGAAGCTGAATAGCTTTTCATGTGCTTATTGGTCATTTGTACATCTTTGGAGACATGTCTATTCAGATCTTTTGCCCAATTTTTAATTTTTTTTAAGTTTATTTATTTTGACAGAGAGAGAGAGAGAGGGAGAGAGAGAGAGAGAGAGAGAGAAACCCAAGCAGGCTCCACAGTGGCAGCACAGGACCCAATGCAGGGCTTGATCTCATGACTGAGATCATGGAAGAGTCAGATGCTTAACCAACTGAGCCATCCAGGTCCCCTCAATTTTAAATTTTTTAATCTTTTTTATTATTGAGTTGTAGCAGTTGTTTTGTATTCAGATATGTCTCTTGTTAGGTATATAATTTGCATATATTTTTCTAGACCTCTGTGTGCTTGTTTTTTCATTTTTAGTACTGTCCTTTGAAGCAAATGTTTTTTTTTTAATTTGATAAAGTTATTTATATGTTTTTTTTATTTTTCTTTATGGCTTATGCTTTTGGTTTCATAGCTAAAAATCCTTTGCAAAAATCTTTTTTATGAAAATTGTTTCCTTTATTTTTTGGAACTTTTGATTTTTATTGAAGCATTTGATTCTTGAGTTAAGTTTTATATATGATATGTGATAAGAGTCCAATTTAATTCTTCTGCATGTGGTTATTTAGTATCCTTGTACCATTGGTTAAAAATACTATTCTTTCCTCAGTGAATGGGTTTGTCATTTTTATTGAAAATCAGTTGACCATAAATACAGGGTTCATTCTGGACTGTCATTTTATTCAGTGATCTGTATGTTTATACTGTGCCAGTACCACAGTTTCTTGATTATCATTGATGTGTAGTAAGTTTTGAAATCGGGAAGTATAAATTGTTTTTTTCAGGCTTGTTTTAGCTGTTGTGTTTCTTGCAATCCTGCATGAATTTTAAAATCATTTTTTTGATTTCTACAAAGAAATCGGCTGGGATTCTGATAGGGATTACACTGAATCTGTAGATCAATTAAGGGAATATTACTATCCTACGTTTTTTAGTTAAAAGGTTGGTAAATGAGAATGAAAAGAAAATTCAACCAACATACAAAAATATATAATGAGAAGAAAATCTCTTTCATAGTCCCTTCCCAAGGGATAATAGTTTCCCTCTTTACATTCTCCTTGATGCTGATTATTAAAAATTGTTCATTGGAAAGTGTTGAGAATACTCTATCTCAGTATGTACTCATGCTAGTATACATTTATATTTAAACAATAATGCTGGGTTTTTTGCTGGTTTGAAGTTTTCTATCTGCTGGTATAATTTGGCAATATATATTACATACTCTTTAAAGTGACATAGACAAACTGCTAGGGTACTTCTAAATATCAAAGCATTTACTTCATACTAATATTTATCTTGATGTCTTTTATTTCTATTTGATACTGTCTTTTATTCTGTGCTACTTCTATAAATAAAATATCCATATGTTGTTTTCATAGGAAATATTAGTTTAATGATTGTTGATTAGTTAGTAACTGATGAGCTCAATGCAAGAGAAATATCCTTTATAGGATTCAACATGTGTTCATTAAATGCCCAGGGATACTACTAATTTTTTTCTGTTCTTTTAGTATGCCTTCTGGTCTTAACACATGAATGCTAGGACTATTTCATTTTTTTCAAGTTGTTGAAAATTGTCTTAGTTTACTTCTGTCTAGATTGCTAAAGTCTCTTGCCAAAAAATCGTAAAGACATTCTTTTTAATGTGTATGATTTCTGTTTATTTTGCTTTTCTGCCATATGATGGCAGTGTTAAACAGTTTCTGGAGACTAGTGAGGGGGTTAATTGTGTGTGACTGTGTGAGTGTGCATGTGTGTTATAAAATATCTATTGAAAATAAAGTCTTGCATTTGCTAAGAAAAATTTTTAACATAAATCATATATCAATAGCTTACTTGATTATGTAAATTGCCAGGTTTTAAGTGATTCAGAATAATCAGTTTCCTTGTGTCCTAAACTAAGAAGATAGGCATATGCGTATTTGGCAGACTTTGGTGGAAAATAAAACTTTTCCTTTGTTAATAAATTTTTTCCAACAGACCATATTAGTGTTCTTAACAGGGAGGTGTAGTGTCATTGTTCTGAGAGATTGCTGTTACTCTTTGAAGGTTCTTTCCTACTTCTGAATTTCCGAATGATAAGATTTATTAAAAGATTTTGAAGCCATATAGTAGTAATGTTATTTATTTTCTATTAACTACATATTAAGTTCTAGACCCAGATTTGAGTTATTGGAAATAAAGTATATGACTAAAGGCATTCTTACCAATAATATTTAGAAATCATGCATACCATTTTTACATATATTTGAGAGTCTAAAAATGACTTTGTAATATGAATATTGATTGTTTATAACTTGTCTCTTGCCAGATGATGGAGTGAGCCAAAGTGACCCTGTTTCTGAGACTGCCATGACACTACCAAGTGAATCCAGAGTCAATGTACACACTATTGTCACATTAAAAACATTAGACTATAGGTATGTAATTTTCTTAAACACTGCATAATACATAGGAAACTTTGAGAAATAATCCTTCAGATAAAAGGTCAGTTGGTAAGGGAGAATTCATCAGAGTGCTTATTAGTACTTAAAGTAATAGCAATTCTAAAATCAGTGACGAGATAGAAGCATATTAAAAGTACAGTGAACTTAAATGCTCATTTTTTAGGTGCTTTGTGTTTATTACACTTAAGAGGTAGATAGATGGTTACTAATATTGAAATTATACAATAAGGAAGATTTTATTAATATCAAAAATAAAAGAGTGACAGTACGGGTTGGTAATAAATTTTGACACAGTAACCAGCATTAAGAGAGAATTTTATATTGCAGGGGTCTATATTAGTAAATAAGAAATAAGTATTATTTAGTTAATGAAGACTTCAAACAGGCAAAGCTTGAGAGATTAAACTTCATTAATAAATCTAAGCCAAATAATATGTCATAATAATATTATACTCTAGCACACATATATTAAACCTGAAATAATTGTAATACTGGTATATAAATTGAAACAAAAGCCTAAACACTTTTATATTATGGAAGTGTACTCACCTGGGGAAAGAGGAAACCTGTGTACAGGTTGGGAGGGGTGGGAAGTCCTTTTTCAGTCCTCTCCAGGCAACAATGAAAAAACTAACCAATATTGTCGAAGCTCCTGCAGTGGTTGGCTTCTGTCTGGGTATTATAATGGTGATACAAAGGAATACAGTGTCAGGTTCACGTCAGGTGACTAGATTTATTCAGGTCACCTAACAGCCAGCATCAGTGTCTGGCCCCTTTGCCTTACTGTACCAGTAGGAACCATCTTGTCAGCAGGCAGGATACAGTTTCTATTCAGATCTGTTGTTTCATTCACGTTGTTTTTACCTCTAGTTTGACACTCTTCTATGTATGTAGATATCCCTGCTCCAAGCCAACGTCCTTTTTTGTCACTGTAACACAAGATAGTACTCCGTACTTAAATTTGTATCCCTCTGTTTTCATAGCATTAGCATGGAGACTTAGCATGTCTTTCATTACACATAATATACCCATTTATTCAGTAGATATTTTCGAACCTACTAGGTATCAAATCCTATGCTAGGTGTCATAATACACCAAATGATGATGAGACAAACTTGATTCCTCCTTATAACTTTTTTTTCTGCCTTTATTCTCTCAACTGTTCCCTCAATCCTTAAATGGATACCATTTATTGAGTCCCTATTCTGTGCTGGGCACTGTACTAGATATTTTACAGATGCTGTTGCTTTTAATCCTGCTAACAGTCTATAAAGTAATATCAAGACAATTTTATTTAAGGTAACCTTTCCACATTTTAAAGTCACAGATATCACAAATGTATTTTAGAGATAGCACTGAAGACCATACATCCTGGATTGTTTTGATTCTAAATTTATTGTAATTTATTTTCCTCAGAACTTTAATTGGAAAGGAGTATTCCATTTAAAATATAAATGAATTCCCAATCTTGTGGCCTAAATACCTTCAGCTAATTTTTTTAAAAAAGCGTGAATCTTCAGTGTTTGCTTAAATCAGTTCCCTGTGTCTTGAGTGTTTCCAATGGAAAAGTTAAAAATCTTATATCTGCACAATAGAAAATAGGGCCTGAAAACAGAAGACCTAAAAACTGAAATTTTGGCTGTCTCTTTATCTATCTATATGACAATGCCTTTCTTCCAAATTTTTCCATATTACACATTATATGTAATAATTGTTTTCTTGTCCATAGAGTCATTAATTTGGCATTCCATCAACAATTTTTTAAATGGATGACTTATTAGGCATTGATAATTGTAAAAGAAGAATGTAAATGGCTAATTATAACAACAAATTAGTAATCTGCAAATGTCAGAGTACTACTATACTTTCAGATTAAATGTACACTTTATTGAAAATTTTATTGAAAAGGAAATTTATTTACAGTATACATTATACATTTGCAAAAATCCTGGCACACATAACAATGAATAACTCTTCAGGTTCTAATTTCATAGAACTGAGGCCAAGAGAAAGTAAATTACAAAGCTCCTTTAATGGTAAGAGCAGGAATAGTTTAGTCTAAGGCCACTACCCTGTCTACTTTGTCCCATGCTAAAGGACGAAGAGATTGGTTTAGGTTATGAGAAAACAAGTTAGTATAATGTTGAACTCTTAAAAAATGATGGTTACCTTGCAGTTAACTATATACCACATAAAGTTGGCAGATAATCCCTGTTACAGATTTTTAAGAAAAAGGATGACAACAGTTTTATAATTATAGCTTTAGTTCTGTTCTGAGGTAGAGGAATCCATTTACTAATTACTATCTATTTATGATATGGCTTCTAAACATCTTAGACTCTGAAGATACATCTGTTTTTATTCATATGGAGAATGTGAATGTTCAGAAGGTATGATACGATGTGTTATGATACAGTATGTTGTCTGCATTCTTAATGGCTAACATTTTGTGAGTTGGCAGGTTTTTGTGGCATTCTTTACAGAACTTCAAAATGTTCTTCATAACCAACTGCCTTGAAAAATCTTATAAAATCTTTAAAGTTCTTTAAAAGTGAAAAGTAATAACTTCCTGGACTGTTAAGAATGATGCATTTTAAACCATTTTCCATTTAGTGATAAACAAACAACTCTGATTCCTGATGAAGTATTTGATGCCGTAAAAAGCAACATTGTCACTTCTGTTAACTTCAGTAAGAATCAGCTATGTGAAATTCCTAAAAGGTGAGAATTACCCATGATGTCATTTCTTTTAAGTTAGACTCATTCTCAGTGGATTTTGCACCTCAGTTCCAAGAATAATTATTTTTCACAGTTTTTTAATTTGAAAGTATATGTATATATTTTTCATTATTGTTACTTGAGGGATTTAGCAAAATTCACCTAAGTATTCTCTGAGACACATTAACATTTGTCCTGAGACGTATATAGGTATAGATATTAGAATTTTAGGTATTAGAATTCCTGATAGGTATTAGATATCATATAAATAGGTATTAGAATTATATTTATAATATAATATACCTGTAAGTAGTCATTAGAATTATTGAAGACATAAGTTGCTTTTTCCATGTAATAAAATATTAGCGGAAAAATTTTCAGATACCATTCAAAGCCAGTTCCATGTGGCTTAATAGGAATTTTTATTTTGAGCTTCATGTTAGGGATGTACAAAGCCACTGAATGTTTCCACTGATGGTAAAAGCAAAACAGATTGTATCCTGTTAATATTTTCATCCGACAAGGGGATTCTTGACTTCCAAATGTTAGAAGTCATGTGCATTGTTCTTTGTACTATTCATTATATCTTTGCTGATATTAATTGTAACAAAATCTTTAAGTTATGAGAGAAAATTAATTTACTATAATGTTTAACTTTTTTTTAATTTATTTTTTTAATGTTTATTTTTGAGAGAGAGTGCAAGCAGGGGTGGGGCAGAGAGAAAGGGAGACACAGAATCTGAAGCGGGCTCCTTGCTGTCAGAACAGAGGCTAATGCAGTGCTCAGACTCACAAACTGTGAGATCATGAAACCAAGAGTCAGACTCTCAATGGATTGAGCCGCCCAGGCATCCCAGAGAATGCATGTCTTTTTAAAAAAAAATTTTTTTTAAGGCTTTTTATTTATTTATTTTTGAGAGACAGAGAGAGACAGTGTGAGCAGAGAAGGGTCAGAGAGAGAGGGAGACACAGAATCTGAAGCAGACTCCAGGCTCTGAGCTAGCTGTCAGCACAGAGCCCAAAGCAGGGCTCGAACCCACGAACCGTGAGATCATGACCTGAGCCGAAGCCAGACGCTTAACCGACTGAGCCACCCAGGCGCCCCTAGAATGCACATCTTTAAAGACAAATAACTTTGAGATTCTGTGGCAAAAGGAGAACCAGTTCATCTCTTGTTTAAAGGGCTCAGAGGGTATTTGACAGAATAACTAAACACTTAGATTTGCTCTCAGGATAAGTTTGCCTTGGTGATCCTGGACCAAAACTGGGAATGAAGATGGAAGGAGTTAAAAGATATCACCTTATAACTTATTTTTTTATTTTACCTGACAATCTGGCCATTCATATGCAAAACAGTATAGTACTCTGTTACGTCTGTTATTTTCTCATATTTTTTTTTTAACAATTTAGAGGGCCAAAGGAGAAAGGTAGTAAAGACATACCTTGATCTAGAGTTTCTGGGTCAGTCTCTCTTTCTTAAATTTTTATTTCACAAGTGACGATTTTCAGTATATTACTTCCTGATTGTGAAAATAATACTTATTCATAAAATTTTGAACTAAACTGAGGGAGAGATCATTTCTATTTATTGATGTATTCTGATTTATTCTATTCATGCATGTTTTATTTCAAGCTATTTCCCATTTAGATTTATATCTACCATTTGTATCTCAGCTGGTTTATTTGTCATAAGTGTTTCCCTATGTTGTAAACAATACTTTTAAAATCTAATTTATCTAGGGTAGCCTGGGTGACTCAGTCAGTTGAGCATCAGACTTTGATTTCAGCTTGGGTTGTGATCTCAGGGTTGTGGGAACAAGCCCCATGTCAGACTCCATGGTGAGTGTGGAGCCTGCTTAAGATTCTCTTTCTCTATCTCTCTCTGCCCCTCCCCTCTACACTCTCTCTCATTCTCTAAAAACAAAAACAAAAACAAAAAAATCCAATCTAATTCATCTATATACTGTAGGTTAAATATGGCAAAAAGTAAAGCAAAACGTTCTGTTTCGTTAGGCCAGATTTCCAGGAGAATTCCGAAATAGGGTATGTCTCTCAAGACAAATATCCAAAAACTTTTCCAAAAAATTTTTAAAAAAATTTTGAGAGACAGAGAGAGACAGTGTGAGCAGGGGAGGGTCAGAGAGAGAGGGAGATACAAAATTCAAAGACAGGCTCCAGGTTCTGAGCTGTCAGCACAGAGCCCGATGCGGGGCTCGAACCCATGAACCACGAGATCATGACCTGAGCCGAAGTTGGACACTTAACCAACTGAGCCACCCAGGTGCCCGCCCCTCCAAATTTTTTTTATCAGTTACTTATCCAAACTCATCTTTCTTTAGCAGCTGATACTTTCTTATTTCTCTTTGCTCATATCATAGGAAAAAATGATTTATAGCTTAACTTACATTTCTAAGCAAATCGTATATAACATTTTTTGTTCTTATAGTTAAATTAGTAGTTAAGTAGTAGTTTTAAAATAACTAATGTTGATTAGGCTTGCTTAGAAATGTTTAAGTCTTTGACTTAAATTGCTTAGTCTTGACACCAAACCTAGGAATTAACTTAATGTTTTCTTGCACTCATGATTAAAACAATACTATACTTGAAAATGTTAACATATCATAGTTAGAAAAGATTGTGAAGTACTCAGATACTGAGAATATTTTATTATGCAGTCTAAAAAGAAAACTACTATGACATAGAATACATATCCAAATTGAAATTTTGTGAAAAAAGCAAAAGCTACAGAAAAATCTTTTTTTTTAATTTTTTAATGTTTTTTATTTATTTTTGATACAGACAGAGACAGAGCCTGAGAGGGGGAGGGGCAGAGAGAGAAGGAGACACAGAACTGGAAGCAGGCTCCAGGCTCTGAGCTGTCAGCACAGAGCCCGACATGGGGCTCGAACTCACGAACGTGAGATCTGACCTGAGCCGAAGTCGGAGGCTTAACCGACTGAGCCACCCAGGTGCCACAGAAAAATCTTTTTAAAAAATTTTTATTTATTTTTGAGAGAGTGAGACAGCATGAGTGGGATAGGGCAGAGACAAAGGGAGACACAGAATCTGAAGCAGGCTCCAGGCTCCTAGCTGTCAGCACAGAGCCCGATGTGGGGCCTGAACTCAGGAACGCTGCGATCATGACCTGAGCCGAAGTCAGACACTTAACTGAGTGAGGCACCCAGGCGTCCCTAGAGAATCTTAATTACTAAATTAAGCAGGTTTCCCCTCTGATGGTCTGTTATAATTTTGAAGTTCTGACAGTGATTTCAAGGGCTAAAAATTTTAAATCATTTCTGTTTCAGAATTGTGGAACTGAAGGAAATGGTTTCTGATGTCAATCTTAGTTTTAATAAGCTTACCTCAATATCCTTGGATTTATGTATGCTTCAAAAATTGACGTTTTTAGATCTCAGGTATTTATTGATGCTACTGTTTCCCTTTTTCATTATAACATGTCTTTGAGTTTTGTCTTTTTCCCCTTTCATGTTTCCTAAGCAATTGTGGAAATGCTCTTTAGATCATTAATAACATTGTAGTACAAATCTAAAATTAAGCATTTAGGAAATATTTTAATCAAACATCTATCATTGTAGGCAGTTATAAGTTAAATAAGAAATAATTATTTAAAAAATTAGAAAATATGAGCACATTGTTTAAATTCCTGCTTAAGCAAAGTTATAAATAACTCGTGGAAAGTGTTTCATATGGTTTCTTTCCTGAATTTAAATTAAAACTGTCAAAATCCTCTGCTGGCAAAGCAGCTAGGATGGCTTCTCTGAAACAGAACCTTTGTGTTTTTCAATATTATATTAAATATGCAAGGCCAGAAATAAAGAAAAAGAACAGCATGAGTGGCAACAAAAGGAAAGAAACTATGACGGCTCTGCGGAAGTCATAGGAAGTTTAAATATGTCCTAAGTTGAAGAGACAGGATCAGAATTTTGACAGTTCTCTGAGGGTAATAATAAATGGCTCAGGAGTAGATAGTCATTTATTTGTTTGGGCTTTAAGTCTTTATATGTAAACTGTATCTCTATTATCTGTGCTTCCTACTCCTATACTGTTACTAGGCTTTAATTTATTTAAGGTATAGCTCCTCTTATTCTGCTCAAGCAATAGGCAAATAACAAGCTAAGTTATATCTGTTTAGAGGATTTATTCTCTATTCTTCGTATAGAGGCCTTTTTTATTTTTTGCTTATGGGATTAAAGCAAACCTACTAATACTCTGCTCCTGTTAAATGTAGAATTACTTCTGTTTTGAGTTGGCAGTTACCCTGGCAAAGCAGTGTAAAACCACATTTTAGTTCAGTACTAATGGAGCGGAGTGAATGAATTCATGTACTCATTCTTGCTATCTTTATTTTTGTCCCATTCTTCAGTGTGTGTGTGTGTGTGTGTGTGTGTGTGTGTGTGTGCGCACGCGTGCGCGTGCATGTCATTGTCTATATGTCTCCAGGTTTCTGTGATATTAGGTGACTAATATACACTTTTATATCTGATATCAGTAGCTATTTAGGACTCTAGGAAAAGGACAGAAATCAGCAGTGGGTTATTCAGTACAACTTAATAAAGACAGCAAGTAACTGGAGAACAGTATAGAGAAAAGAAAAGAAGAAGATAGGTGTAGAAAGTAATGCAACATATTAGACTTGACTTTTGAATGCAAAGAAATTTAGAGAAAATTATTCAGCTAATAAGTAGCCATCTAGTTGGATATAATTTTCTCACAAATATTTTGTTATTAGTAATTATATCGGTTCTAGAATCCTTCCACCTTCTTATTAACCTTTCTTTTAACATTGTTCCCAGATCCTTCTAACAATAAATGAGATTCCGTTTACTGCCATGTTTCATTATAAGATTCTAAAAAAAAAAAAAAAAAACCATGCATTGTGCAAACTGAAATTATAAACTTAGAGTTGAAATGGACTTGCTTAATGCTTACATGGTAGAAAACTCCAAATTTCTAAATATGTAGAATCTCATTACTTTACCTGTCCTTTTTTTCTTTTTTTTTCTGCTTAGAGTATAATTTCATGTCTGTGTACAAGATTTGTGTATTAAACACCAATCAGATATTTGTGGAATCAAATGTGGTATTTACAGGCATGTTCTCAAGGGCCTTATCTGTGCAAAGTATTGCTGAGCTCATTTTGAAGGAGATAAGGGATTAGTTTACATTGTTGCCCTGTTAAATCTATTATTAAAGAGTTGGTTGCTTTATCCATTGGTTACATAGTGATATTAGGATTTGGTATACTAATCGGATCCTGAGGCAGCTGACTGGTTCCGAATTCTCAGGACTTAGTCTTAATGAGGTAGATCAAGGACTGAGAAACTGAGCTACAGAGTTTTTTGTCTGATTAACACTTTAATTATATATTAAAGTTGTACAAGTTTTCAAACTTTGTAAATCATCTTTTTCTTTCCAATTTAGGAACAACTTTTTAAATTCTTTGCCTGAAGAAATGGAATCGCTGATAAGACTACAAACAATTAATCTTTCCTTTAACAGGTGAGAGACAGACTAATCCATGAGAATTTGTAGGTTTTACTAGAGAATACAGCTAAAAGAACCAAATTAAATAGCCTCATGTGTTTACTTTATTTACATATTCAGGTCTATTTTCTCTTTATTCTACTTAGAATTAAAAAGTGATATTGCTTTCTAAGAATTTTCACAGGTGAGGTCTGGTGGACTTTTTGTTCCTTTTAACAATTTTAAGAATCTTGCAGCCCAGTAGGAAGACAGATATGCAAATAAATAATTAGTCTTGTTATAGTGAAAACACAATGCATACGTAAATGTATTTCCTGAGATTGCCTGAAGGTGGAGGAGACCACATTGAAAGCAAGACTTGAAAAGTAGATGTTGACCAGACACACGGGGATAGAGCATCCGAGGTGAAGCAAGTAACATGTACTAGGGCACAAAGATGTGAGAACATTCTGTGTTGAGGACACATTAACAGGTTTGATATGGCTCGGACCATAAAGTGAAGGGCTAGAGAAGTAGAAGTAACAAATCAAGTTTGGCTTGTAAGCAGTAGCAAGCCCTCTGAGGGATTTATATGCCAAATAATAGATTTTATTCTACAAACACTATAAAGATACTGCTAATAATTAGGAGTAGCTAATGTTGGGGCACACAGGTAGCTCAGCCAGTTGAACCTCTGACTTTTGATTTAGGCTTATTAGGTCACGATCTCATGGTTTGTGAGTTTGAGCTCCTTGTTAGGCTGTACATTGATAGCAAGGAGCCTGCTTGGGATTCTCTCTCTCCCCCTCTCTCTGCTCTCCCTCACTTGGACACTCTTCTCTCTAAAGAAATAAAGTCATTTAAAAAAGAAGAGAAGCTAATATTTAATGGGAGATTATTATCTGCTGACACAGGACTAAGTACATATATTATCTCATTTAATTCTCAGAAAAGGTAGTTTCTGTCGTTATAGCTCTGTATTATTATGTCCATTTTAAAATCAAGGATTAGAAGTTAGGTAACTCACCTAAGGCTCACATAAATAGTAATTTATAGATCTGGGGTTGGAGCCCAGGTGGTTTGCCTCCAGGTGTTGGGCTCTTAACAACTATGTCCTAGTGTTTCCTATGATGAAAGTTGATTGTGGTAACAATCTCAATATTAAGAGCGAGCATTTCCTTACTGTTTTCCAACTGAAATAGAATCAGTTCTTATCGAAAGTGTATAAGTTTAGTACTATTATTATTCCTCATTTGCAGTTAACGAGGCTAAGGCACAGTGATGTGACTAAAATACTGCTTCTTGATATTCTTTTTCTGTCTGCTTCATTACTGCTCGTGGTCTCTCATGTGTCGGTTATATCATTGTTGTCATTATTTAAAAATATATGCACTTCTCAGATCTCTGCTAATTTTTATTTGTGAATTGAACTATCCGCTCTCTACTAAGTTACCTGTTGAGCTTTCACACTGTCAAGCAGTGTCTTTGGGGAGACGGCACAAGCTAACCCTAACTTCTGTGCTGACGGGCGAGCCACACCGTGTAAAGTCACCGTGCTCTCGCGCTGCTGTGGAAGAGAGGAAGGGCTGCGTAGGGCAGTGCAGTCCGCCTGGGCTCCTAGCTCTTCACTCCAGTCCCTCTGGGGCTCCAGGGCTGCCTTGAGTTTACCCTTGGCTGTTCTTTCTCTTCTTTTTTCTTTTCTTTTTTCATTTCTTTTCTCTTCTCCTCTTCTTTCTCTCTCTCTCTCTCTCTCCCCATTTCCCTCTCTCCCTCTCCCTTTCCTTTCTTTTCTTTCTTTTCTCTTTTCTTTTCTTTTTCTTTCTGTCTACATCAAGGCAGCAAAAGAAGGCCAGTATGTGGAAATAAAAAGGCCACAACTATAAAACTATAAAACCCTCCTTCAGCCCATCCCTTGTCTTTTCTAGTCCATGCCACAGTCCATCTCACACTGAAACCAAGCAGCCTCTGTCTCCCAAAGATCCTCAGTAATGCATTAACTGCTGAGAGCCGTCAGCCTTCCCTTCTTTCTTGTGACATCCTTAGTGTTGCTCCGGATAAGGAAGCGGCAGCCTGTGTTAGTTTGTCATCTTTTCAAGAACCAAGAATATACTCATTTGGAAGCTTCAGTCAAAGGAAAATACAAATCTTTAACCTTTATTTAATGTATTGGCGGTAATTCTGTCTCATAAGAAGTAAAAGTGAACTAAAGAATACCTACATGAAGACATTTTATAGAGAATCTCAGGAGGATTTCCTTGTTTCTTAAATGTGAAGAGAAAAACATGGGAGGAAAACATTGTTGGATTTACACAATAAATAGAAAGTGTTACAAATATGTCCACTTAACATATATTCCAAGGTTTCCAAAATTAGTTGATTTTCTTGAAAATTGGAAGATAGGACTAATACCAAATATGAAATAAATCACGGTAAAGAAAACTACACCATGTAACAGACTTAGATCATCTATTTGAAGGAATGATTTTGCCTTGATTCCAATATATTTAGGTGTTCTGTTCATATTTTAATAGGTTCAAAATACTACCTGAAGTTCTGTATCACATCCCCACACTTGAAACCATTTTGATTAGTAACAATCAGGTTGGATCTGTGAACCCTCAGAAAATGAAGGCAATGGAAAATCTGATCACATTGGACCTTCAGAATAATGACCTCCTACAAATTCCACCCGAACTTGGTAATTGTGTGAACTTAAGGTAGCTACACCATTCTACTAAATTTTTCCATTGATTTTATTGACTTGTAAGGGTCCCCCCCCTCATTGAGGTACTTTTGCAGGACAGTTGAAGTAAAAATTTGATGTTGTGTTAAAAATAAGAGGTAACAAAATCCAGGATACCAATTCTGCTTTTCAGGTTTTAGCAAATATAAAATATTTAGCTTTGCTTATATGGTATAATATAGTGTAATAACTGATTATTTTCTGATGCTTCTGTCATCACTATATATGTATATAATTTAAAACTCCAGCGCATAAAAATGTCAGTTGTGCGTGTAACATTTTTCAGAATCTGTTACAGACCGGCACCATTTATTTCAGGCCCAGCATGGTCTTCCTTATTCTTTGTGTTAGCTGTTACCTTAGCCTCAAATACCTTTGCCCTGCTTTTATCACTAATCAACCTAAATATCCACTTTGAAAACCTTCCCCCTTCTCCAAGCAGTTAGTTCCTCCTCTGATTTTCCATCTTGCTTTGTTTGGATTCATTTATATCGTTTCTTTTACCTCCTTTAGAAAAGCATTGTCCCAGTGCCTAGAACACAGTAAGCTCCCATTGGTGCTGGTTAAATGAATATAAAGTGAGTTTGAGATGTCAGCAGAAAGCCAAGTGCTTAAGCAGAATGTTTCAGAAGTAACTTAATTATTAAAACTCATAATAGTTTGGTATATTAGGGCACACTGGCACCTGCTTTGGCACCTTGTATTAGTGAATGTAAGAGTAAAATACTGTTGGTTCTCGTCATTTGCATTAGTTGTATTCTATACAGTCTCTGTGAACACCAAATTAATGAATACTGAACCGTTACTACTGGGGAAGTAGACAGTTAGGTTCTTTCGAGCCTCTGGTCACATTTTCATGTCCAGTCAATACATAACCTTGTTCTCTGTGTGTTTCTGTATTTAATGTTATTTATTCATTAACATTTAACTATGGCCAAATAACACTATAATTCATGCCTGAATGAAGCTGATCTGACATACATATTTTCTCTGTAAGGCACATGACAGCCCTCTTGTGTTTAGGAAAACTAGACAACACTTCAGTCCATACTTGGCAGGCCAATTTTAAACAGGTCACCAACAGGAAGTACAAAAATGCAAAAAACATTTCACTAAGTAGACCACAGAAAGGACACTTGATTACAGTATGAGAGCTGACACAAGAAGGGAGAACATCATCTTGTTTAACCTCAGCTGAGAATGTGCTTATTGACTGACTCAAATTTTTGCTGCTCTGCGCATTTCCAAAAATGACCTCGAAAGTGCAGTGTGTAATGGTTTGTGGTTACTAATGAATTTTGGTGGCAGGCGAGTTAGTGCGTAAGGAGGATTGACTGTAATTAACTCCTTTTTATAAATTAAGAAAACCAGCCTTTAAAAGAATCCCCACTGACCATAGAAATACTGAAGATGTAATTTAGATCTACTGCATAATATGGTGTGAATTGTTTGACTTTATTAACACACTCAAATTTGAAAATTGAAATAAAAGTCTCTATCTTTTAATTTATTTCATTAAATATATAAAGAAACAAATCAACCGGTCCTCAAATCTTAAATTGAACATCATTTCAGAACATGTGAATCTGGTCAAGGGAAGTAGAGAGCTGACACGTGTTAATGTTTCCCAGGACGGAGGGGGATATGTTGATTACATTATGGTCCTTGATATGGGTACTTGTCAGTACGTGTGAATATAATTGAACCATGTTGTATATGGTCATTATAAGACCGAAAGAGGATGGGTGAAATGGTGGTTCATGCCACCGCCCCTCTGTTTAATAGCTGAATGACCTTGGATATGTCTTTCTTACGTTTCACAACTTATGCTTCCTTATCTATTAAATAGGAATATTAATGCTGTCTAGTCATAAGGTTGTAAGGTGATTAAGAGAGTCAGTGAATCTAAATTACTCAACATAATACCTCTCATATAATAAGTATTCAATTAGTGTAGTTTGGGTTATTATTGTAATTCTAGTTCCAACTGTTGAAATGCTTAGATTTGAAAGGGGACAAATAGAAAAAAACACATACATTTTATTTATTAAATTGCAAATGAAATGAGAAGAAAAGCCTCCTTAATGGAAAATGTTGAAATAATACTATAATACTCTCTCTTGTTTAGAACATTACTCCTGGATGGAAATCCATTCCGTGTTCCTCGAGCAGCCATACTGATGAAAGGGACAGCTGCTATTCTTGAGTATTTGAGAGACCTGATTCCTACTTAAATTGGAGTTGTTTTATAATCACAGTCCTGTTAATTCTTAGACTTCTTAACATTGATAAATAATGTTTTCTTAAGGTATCATGTGCATTATATGGTGATAACCACATACAGTGTTAATGCATTTATTTTGATTGTTTTGCATAAGATTTATCTTACTTTCCATTCCTTATAAGATAGCAGTTTCTTCAAAATTGAATTTTGATTTAATGAAGTTTAATATTTTTATAATGATAAAGCATTTTGTAGAAGTGGGTTTTTCTCATTTCTCTTTGTGTTACATATAATGTGACCAGGTAATTTGAACATTACCATCTAATTTCTACTTTTTTGTTAGGTATAAAATTGAATTGAATTTTATTCAGAACTGTTCTTTGGTGTTAAAAAAAATAAGACTTTTTCTTACCCAATGTAAGATTTATGTGATATGGTTAGTCTTGGTATAAGTTTTAAATTAGTATTCACTGTCTTGTTTTTGTTTTAATATAGTTGAAATGTTTCTTTTCTAGCCTTTTCCTCATAGCTTATGAAACCATTTTGTCAGAAATGCTGCATGAGATATAGTTACTGGTAGAGAAAACAGTAAAAGTGTTATAATTATTCTCACAATGTTGAATTTAAAACTTGCAGTGAAATGCATGCATTAATATGTAATATGTCTTCTTTTTTCTTTCTTGGTAATAAGTTTCCAGACAATAATCTAGTCCTTCTGGATTCAAGAAATGGGATCTGCATATTTTTACCGCTGAGTATGAGTGTTTAAAAATACCTTTTGTTGTATTTAAAGTACTAAAGACCTTACTTCTTTAATTTTATGGATGTCAGCAATAGAAATTGACTAATAATGTATATACTACATAGAAATATTGACATGTACTTTCTTAAATACTTACTAAACAGATATCTGTACACATAATCGAGTCTTTTGGTGTGTTCTAATCCAACATTGTGCCATTCTTTTATTTCCAGAGCCTTACTTTTCATATTTGCTTCTACTCTTCATAAGACTGAACTTATAGTTAATGTGGTAATTTTCTAAAAGGGAATTTGTTATAGGTTAACTTGATTTAGTAAAAATAAAGTATATACATTTTTTACACCAAAAATACCAAAAGTAGGCTGATCCGTCATTATGAAACTTACCTTGTGAATCTATTAAGTAGCCAATCAACAGAATGTATATTAATTTATATAGACAGATAGGTAGGCAGGAACTAGCTAGCTTTTGGGTGATTGAGACATGCTCGTATTATGAAAAAAAATAACATTGCTAATAAGGATAAATACATGTTCATAATAAAAGTTACATTTTTCAAATATTGCTTATAATGGTTCTGTTTCTGGCTTAAAAGAAATATGCCCTTTTCACACTACAACTCTGTGGCTAAGAAATCTGCTTTGGTATTAAACAAAAGACACTTTACAATAAGGTGACATTTTATTATTTATACAATAAAGAGACTTTTATGTTATTCAAAACACGTTTTTAAATACTGAAAAAGTTGAGTACACCAAAGCCGAAAAATGGCTCTGCTATACACTGCACAGCATTATTTTAGTCCCTGTATTTTGTATCTGTACAGAAAGCATCTTCAAAATGCATTCTAATCACATTGTACACCTTTACCGATTAGTGTCAGTACAGAAAATAAACTGGAGAATACAGCTTGCATTTGCAAATTAACTGACAAAGTAATTTCACTAAATTCAGTAAATTTAAAATATAGATTCATAGGACTCCTTTGCACATAAAATGAAGCAGCTTTCAAGGTCATTAAGGTCTCATACTGCCAAAAAAAAAAAACCATTAAGTACATTCACAATCTATGTTAATAAAGTAGTAAATATGTCTTCATTCAGTTTTTATTTACATCAATATGTAGTTCAACTAAAAAGTACTGTTAATTGTGATACAGTTTTTAACACATACAAAATGACAACCTTTTCTATATAATTTAAGCTCAAAATCACAATTATCTCAAAATATTAATTACAATACAGCCATTTCAATTAAACATGTCATGATTTAATATTCTTATAAAATGGTAAAATTTGTTTTGTTTTGGATTGGCTACAGTTCACCCATGTAGAAAACCTTAAATGTTAAGAGGTGTTTCCTGCCCCTTCCCACCCAAATTTGTATACAGCCACCTAGCGTAGCAAAGAGACAGAAAAGGCCCCAATTTATAAAGATTAAGCCTCTTTTGCTATACTGCTGTGGCTTGTTGCTTCTTCCATAAAAGCTTTACAAGGGGAGTGTCAATAAACTATGCAATGAAATGCATGCATTAATATACAATATGTCTATGTAAAATGTTAGTGTTTACCAGTGCACATTAAAATGTTCACAAAGACTGCAAAAGAAGTCATAAAGAAGCATTTATAAAGATCTACCAGTTGCAAACTTTGAACTTGCAAACTACTTGGTAACATAATGAAATTTCTTTGAAAACAGATCCCAATTCTCTGGCTAAAGGAATTCTAGTTACTTGGCCTTAAGATGTCACTGTTGTGCTGCACATATGGTAGTGAAGGCAGAAGTTGAAAAAGAATGAATCTAGAGACCATCTTCATCTTACTAAAATAGTGGCCCAATATTACATCACTGCATAGGATTTTTTCTTAAACCTACGGAAGAGTGAAATATTTCACTAGCTGAAATATGTGATCTCAAAGGAAAAATGGATAGTTTATGTGTGTGCATATGTTTAGCATATGGAAAATATTAATATAAATAGGTGGAATTAGAACTTCTTTATACAATAAAAAAAGGATTGTGTCTTTCCAAATAACTAAGGTCCAAAGTAATTATCAAGTAGTTTAGGAATGAAAGAAAAATTTTCATGGATACTTAAAATTCTAAAAACCTAGTATCTAGTTATCCTTTTACTTTTAATTGTTTACAGACCAATTAAAAGTCTAGCACTATCTTTTTAGAATTGCTGCTGTTACTATTTCTTCTCTGAGTAGGAAGAGACCATAGTTCACATTATGTTTTACTTATATACAGTTGGGGGGGGAGTGCCCTTGGGTGGTTATAAAGTGGGAAAAATGAAACTACAGTACTTGCAGCCTTACTTTTGCAAGATTATTTGAGATGGTCTTTGAAATTTGCAAACAATTTAGTAGATTCACCTCTGATTGTTAACTAGGAATAAATTGCTCCTTTATATGAGGACAATGCCATTGTCCTTAGGCTTCCTTTAATCCCTTCTCTGTGCTGAGTACAAAGAGAAACTTGACTGGCTTTGAGACAAATATCCAGCTTATCTGACTATCAATGATCTTTCTCTTCCCTTCAAACAGAAAACAGTAAGGCTTGCGTTTTCAAGGAGAAAAATGTAGTTGAGGGTGTGAAAGGGAAATACCTAAACATCATAAAGCATACAAAACATTTATTGCATTCCATTGACACTAGGTGTCATCAAAGCTAAAACCAAATTTCCAGAGTAAAACTTAAACATACAACACTACTCACTGCCCTGAACAGATGCCTTTTCCACATTCAAGACCAATAAGAGTCCTCTGCAAGGAGAGACTACAAGTATTGAATGTAGAATTTATTTCGGCACTACATTCTGAAAACTAATGATCATTCTAACAAATATGGGAACTGTTTTATGTTCTGTCTGAGACTTGCAACTTGGTTTCCCTGTGGACTTTCCAAAAAATTACATAAGGTTTCCTAACTAAATAAGAGATGTTCTTTAGTAGAGTGCTGGGGAAGGGGAAGAGAGATGGAAAGATACAAAGAGTTATAATATGATTTCTTTTGTCCATCCATCAAATGCTTTTTTTAATCTAGCTATCATGAAAGTCAGTTGACCTGCATACCCAGGCATTATTTAATCTCATTGCTTTACCTGTGCAAAACAAGTGTGCAAAGAAAAATACCTAAATACGTGTGTCTATACAAAGACACAAAACCTGAGTCACAATAAAAAGTTTTTAATATAAGAAAACTTTTCTTAATGTAGGAAAATAAGCTTTAAAGGGTGAAAAATACCTTTGTACAATATTATCAGCTGACTTTAAAACTTCAATGTGCTTAAGCATCACATATTTTATAAGACCCAACAAAAAAAGGAATCACATTTGATAATTTTCTTAACTATAGATACCCACATTTTTATTTCTAACATCTATTTTCATTCCCCTGAATTCATTAACTTTTCAAAAAATAAAAAGCACATTCAGCATGAGGACTGTTTAATTTCTGATGATCAGTTCCTGATTTTTTTCTAAATATTGAGGACATAGGAGATTTGGGGTTGCTGGGTGTATAACTAACTGCCAAGCCACAGTGGAATTCTAAAATTCAAAACAAAATATAATCCGTTATTAAGAGAAACACTACTTGGAAAAATATTTTATAGATGGAGTTGGGCCAAAGTCTGCATAAAGCTATTCTCCCATTTGCAGGCTCTCTTTCTGCAGACAGTTAACTCAAAAACTCCAGTTTTCTCTATGCTCCATTTCCTTAGCTTTCAATGATTTTCTTACCTTTTCCCTACTTGAACCCTGAATTGTCCCAACTGAAGCTCTCTTGCTCACATTCAGCCACCAGTTACAATGTTTTCTTAATTTATCTATATCTTTGTTATCTCTTCCTCTTCCTCAGAAGCTCAGTTCTCTGGGATGACTCCTTGGCTTTCCCTCATGTGCCACTAACTAGTCTGAGAAAATCTGTTTAAACGTCCCCATCCTTAACATGAGATGCTGACTTAAGGCTCAATTCAGGACTTACTTATTCCCTGGTCTATATACCTCTCAGATGCATCCTGAGGATATCTTGTAGAAAAATGAGTGCACGTTGCTTCTCCCATGTTGCCTTCACATAGCCACTGCCATCAACTATACATTTATGTCAGTTAAGTTACTGACACTTAGGAGAGGAAGCCATGTGAACAATAAGGTTCAATCCTTGCATCTGTAGTTGGGGCGGGGGCGCACTTTGAGTACTTGTATCAAAAGGTGAAGAGATTCTGGACAGTGGGTCTGGTTTGGGGATAGGTGGGAAATGCGTGCAGTAGGGTAAGGGATTAGGAGCATTAGCTTAGGGAAATATAGTCTCTTCCTACCTTTTAATAGGACACTTGCCTGAGGATCACTAGAAGGATTTTGTATTGTGCAGAAGGCTAAAAGCAGAGTCACACTTTCTCTGCCAATAGATTCGTTACCATGGGAACCAATGCAGAAAAATGAAAATATGACAAGGAGCTGAGGATTAAATGTGGAGAAAATTGATAGGGAGTTGGTTTCTACATGTAATTTGAGCACTGGGGATTTAAAGAAACAGGACGTTCCTCATGTGGCCAGACCAATGAAAATGGACAAACTGACTTTTCGGTAGCTGGTCCTGGAGGCTGAGTTATGGGGAATGTGGGGGAGAAAGCAGTAAGCAGGTTGCAGTTTGGACAAGAGGAACTCTAAAATCCAGAACCACCCCTGGTGAAATTGAACTTGTCAGTCCAAATGTCAAGTTAGCCATATGATCAAAGCTGCCCTTCGAAAGGCAAGTCCACGCTTAGCCTGAAAAATAAAAGCAGACTTCCCTAACAATTTTCTTCTCGCCCTTCCAAAACCAGAACAATCTACCTGATGAAAGTATTGCACACCTACCATATTATTGCTTGAAACATATTCACGAATATTAAAAAAAAAATCGCCACAACTTTAGATTTGTGGTTGCCATCCAACAAGCAGCTACTGTAAGTGACCTCGAATTTAAGTTAGTTTTTCACTAAGGGAGGAATTATTTCACTTCACCTGATACAAGTCCTCTCTGTGCATATGCTCCTGTTATTCTGGGGTTGATCATAAACTGATCAAATCAGACTCTAGGATTCCAGGGCAATCTGGAACCAGGACTTGAAGCGTCCACCTAATCTGAGAAAGGCAGATGTACACATTGTACGTTCAGAGGCTCTAGGGGGACTGCACCATCATGTCCCCTAGCTTCCCAAAAGGCTATTTCCTGAAATCCAATGATTAATGCCTCATTCCTGTGACTTAAGCGTTTGGCTCATATTTAAATGCAGTTGTCCTGAGGAGATGTGGGAAAGTCACAGTGTAGATGACTTGATTGGATCCTCCCTGGAGAGCTAGTTTTCAAGTGGTGACACCACCCTGACCCACCCTCCCAACACACACACACACACACACACACACACACACACACACACATTAAAAACTAGAAACGCCACCATCCAGGAAGTAAGAGACAAGCCATTGTTGGATAGGTGTCTCTATAGTACATCTAACTGCAAATGGTTTGGGTAAAATATGGTCTTGGTGCAGTGCTAAGTACACAGGAGATAGATTACACTAGAAATGTTTATTTCTTTATTTACCAATGATTAACTGTTCTGTGTGAGTTTCTTACTGAAGCCTCTTGATAATCTCAACAGTGAGTTCTTGAAATGCCAAAAACCCGTGAATTTCTGCTTTCTTAAGAGTTCTTGGAGAATTCTGAAATCCAATAAAATGCCTGAATTTTCCTCCACTTGTGGAGTTGGAGGCAGGCTTGATGCTACACTTGATCTTAGCCAAAAGGCCGAGAAGTGATGAGGCAAGCTTGATAAACAGAGATTTGAGTACAGTGATCTTACTTATGCTAAAATAATTTCTGATACAAATATCTCAGTGAATTTCTGGATTGGAGACATCTATGGTCAGTTTTTGCAGGGAGGGAGCAGTACAGTAACCTGACACAGGACTGATCTTTAAGGCCGCGTGCAAGACTGCTTTATACTAGGGACAGCGAAGCCCAACTATTTATAAGGTGAATAAAACATAACAGGGTCTTCACGAGAAGCTATGCCTTTGAATTTGACATATGTTAAATAAGACACTGCTTCTGTTCATTTCTAATACAGTCTCTAAAATCAGGCAGCAGATGCCTGGAGGAATATGAACCGGTCTGGATTAAACTAAAATGATTAGCTTTTTCTGTGACTTTGTACCGATCATCTCATTGGCAGATCTTATCTTAGACAAACTTAGACAAATCGTAGACAAACTTGAGTTCCTCCAGGCTGGGAGGTCACCACTGACACTTTTGAATTGAATAGTTTCACCATATCCATTCATTCTTCAGACAATTTAAAAACTGTTCTAACAAATGTATTGGGACATGTATTGCTTTCAACTCTCACAACAGTTGGGAACTGTAAAAGCTGTCTTACCAGCGGAATGATGATGTCTGCATAGAAGGAATGTGAGGAGTAGTCTTGAGTACCGCATGTGGACTGTAGCTGATAAGATCATATTAATTACTGGAGGTTTGCCTAACGGGTAGATTTCAGGGGCTCTCACCAGACACACAAAAAAGTACACACACAGAAAAGGTAACTCTGTGAAGAGATGAGTTAATTGGCTTAACTATAGTAATTCGCTCATGTATTTGTATATTGAAGCATCATGTTGTGCACCTCAAGTATATACAATTTTTATTAAAAACACACAAAAAAGCTAAAACCAAGGGCATCACACTCCATAGCTGTTAAATAAATAAACAGCTCAATTTAATAGTGCAAAAAAAATGGCTTTTTCATGTTGGCCACTGAACATATGTAGATACTGGGCTTTTCCCAATTATTTTCAAACTTCATCTCCAGCAATATGCCCCCTGTACTTCAGGGTCAGAAACCACTGTTAAGTACTGAAGACGCACTAATTCATAACTGTAAGGCCTGCTTCACAATCCACTGCAAATAGTTTTAATAAACTTACGTTTTCTAAGTCGATGCACAGAGACACTAAATTGCTCTAAGGTAAAATCTGCTACTTCATCTCCAAATGGCAACTAATTTTCCAGACCATGGTTGAACTCATTTACCTTTTGAACCCACCTTTTTATTATATAGTTGCTGTCCTAACTCTAGACTCATTCCAACCATAGGGAAAACAAAAGCCTTCAATTTAACCTCAACGAACAAACAAAAACGCTGAGGTTTTGTTGGCTGTACCACCGTCTCTCTCTTTCTCTTGCCAAGGTAGTAGTCTCTGACAAGATTTTTCCCTCAGAATAACTCACAGGAATTTAGATGGCTGCCACTTCTTAGTGCTCAGAGATGGTGCCAGGTGAAATTGCCGATGTTGAAGGGCCTCAGAGAGGGGTCTGGGGGCGGGCCCTGTTGGCACCTCAGCTGCCCACCTCTCTGGGCAGCACGCATGAGAGTTGGTCGGCATCTGCCAGTTCCAGCCACTCTCTGCTTTTTGGCTTCCTAGAAAATTTCATTAGGTGTTGTTCACGTTGCTCTTCATACTGAATTCTAATGAGTGCTGTTCTGTTCCTAAACACAAAGCATCCCCCTAATGGTGAGGTGTTTGCTAATAGTAAAGACTGTGATTTTTCTTTGCATGTAAGTATATAAATATTTAGAATATGCAAGTTCACCAGGATTGTGTTTAAAATACAAATGAATTACTTTAAAGCAAAATTTCAAGAAACAGCAAATGTTCACTGTTCTATCCTTTCCTTTCCTCAGATTGATCTTTTCAAGTGTCACATTAGGCCTTTGTTGCCAAGCTTCAGTGCTCTCTCTGGGAAGGAGGAGCTGCTGTTGAGTCCTTCAGCCTCTCTGACTTTGGCCCTCAAGGATCAGCACCTTGGAAGGACAAAGCCAAGTGAAAGTGGGAAGCCAGCACTCAGCTAGCCTAGGGACCACGCCTCCCTGATATGGTTCATTCAGGAGGACTACAGTTATTTCCATTAACCTGAGACACTGTCCTTTTTGGAAAAGGACGTACATGAGGGACAGGAGTCTGCCTTCCTAAGGGAATAGAAAAATATTCCTCATCCACATTATATAAAAACAATAAAGCTGAAAGGAAGCATTTGCCATCTTCATAAGAGTAGGAAAGAAGGTTGCATGAATTCCCTAAGAGTGCACTATATTCGCGATTCCTGATCAGGGCGCCAGAAGGAAGTGGTTTCCTTTGGAGGGAAACCCCAGAGGATTTAAGGAGTTTTACATAGACTTTGGGAAAGAAGAACTTTTTTTCCTTCTATTTTTGCTTGGGGCTGGAAGAAGAAAAGATTGAATGTTTGAGAGAGAAACCATGAACCCCAAGATAAATAGGACTGAAGAAATTAGCAAAGGAGAGTCCCAAACAAGGGTGCTGGCTAAGCTGTGAGGGTGAGGATGTACTTAGCTTACAAGCGGTAAACAGAAACATTTGGGTTTTAGAACTATGATCCGGCCATCAGACTCTCTGAAGTTCCAAATATCTAAGAACTAAAACAGCTTGAGGACAATGCACCCAAACTGCGAGAGGGTCTCTGTCTTCAGTCCCCAGACATTCTCACTGAGGCAAGGGAGGTGGGGAGATTTTAAACTACCTTTTGAATCTGATTATCACTTTACGAGAAACCTTTTGAAACACATTTCCTTATTCACTTTAAGAGAAGGTACGATCGGATTATAACATTATGCTAATTACATAGATAAATTAGGAGTTTATATTAGATGTCTAGCTACTGCCAGATGTCAGCTGGAAATAAAGCCGTCCACAGATACTCATATTCAGATTGAACTAGTTGTCGAACTTGTAAGAAAGGCTATGCTAGGCATATTGAATTCTCGATGTTTAAGGTTTAGCTCATTTAAAAACATGTATTTTAAATAATTTGTAGCAAATATCTTTTTACATATTTATAATGAACATATCGGAAGGAAGCTTGGTTAAAATAATGGCAGATAGACACAAAATATTTGGAAATCACAAGCAGATTAGAGAAGAACTATTAATATAGTGAATGTAATAATTAAACTGAACAATTGGGGATATCAAAACTTTAAATCACACATTCACTGAGGCTTAGAGAGAAAGAATCTCTCTCCCTCTCTGCTCTCTCCCCTCCCTATTATTGGGTCTCTTTATGACTGGGATGCAAGCAGAGAGGTTTAGTAAAAAATGTAGAAATTAATATAAGCTCAAAACTCTTAATTTATTTTCTTATCTTGTTTAAATTTAAAGAATTGTTTAAAATTAATTGCCTCAAAAGTGTATAGAAATAGGTGTTAACAGTTTTATTAACAATTTATTAACACTTACTTATTCACAGTTACATCAGCCCAACAGGTATAAGGATGGACTGTCTAGAGTGGTCATCCAAACTAGAGACGGGCCAAGACTTGGATATAGAATATGGATATAAGGGCTCCATCTAGTGGCAGCTCTTCCTAACTGTAGGCATGTTCCTGAAAAGTATGTGGATCTGTGAAATGGTAGATGAGGATAGTCTATGTCAGATTCCAGTCCAGCAATTTAAACGGAGCGTCTTATTGGGATGAAACATATGTTTTGTTGCCTTTTCAGGGTGAGTTGCCAAGGGAAGTGGTAGACTCTTCTCTGGAGGAATTTTAAAAAAGCATTAGTTCTTTCCAGAAGTTAGACAGATGAATCAGATCTTCTCAAGGTCCTTCTCTATCTTCTGATAGAATAATAATTTTCCTTGTTTCCCCCCAGAATTTACTTATGGATATACTGTTTGATATTAGATTTTCTTTCAGAAAATTTCCTTGTTATTTTTTTTTAAGAAGATAACTTTTGATGATTTTCTCTATACTGAGAAATTGTTTGTCTAAAAAATTATCCACTACTGGGGAACCTGGGTGGCTCAGTCGGTTAAGCGGCTGACTTCAGGTCATGATCTCAGTGTTTGTGGGTTCAAGCCCCGCATCAGGCTCTGTGCTGACAGCTCAGAGCCTGGAGCCTGCTTCGGATTCTGTGTCTCCCTCTCTCTCTGTCCAAAATAAATAAATGCTTAAAAATATATAAAAAATAAAAAATGATCCACTACATTATGAAAGTAAATTCTAGAAACAAATAGCAATGAAATGAAATATAATTCTAATATATGCTTTAGTTTTTCATTTTGAATTCTTTCTACTTTTAGAAGAGTGGGAGGGAGGCCAGAAGCCAAGGAGAGATGAAAGATCACTCTACCAGCCAGGAGAGAGGAGAGGGAGAGGAAGAAAATTCTGGAACTGTCAGAAGGAGGGACTTCTTCACCAACAGACTGGAGAGGATGTATGGATCCGAGTGTGATTTCTGTCATCCAGTCTCTCTCTGTTCCTATCATTCCGTTATCTCCCTTCTTTCCCTTTTTAAAAATTTTTGCTTCCCTAATAATGTACTAATTTCTCTCCTTCATCCAGCTCTCAGGTCTGCTTTCACTCTTATTATTCTAAAATACTTTACTTAAAATACTTAAATTACTGTTAATATTCTGATATACTCTTACGACTCTAAGATATTATTCTCTCAGTTAATAATTTACTTTTTATTTTTCACTTCAGTTGGTTCAAGCAGACATTGGCATTCTTTTCCTTTCTAAGCGTATAAACACTGGGCTACAAGAGCGAAGCGTAGGCCTCTGGTGAGGATGAGGCACCATACTCTCCAAGGAAATGATGATGAGAATCTCCTTCAATGTATATTTATGGCTTCTAGAATTTAAAAGATCCTAAAAAGAAGCCATCATGAGCCGGCTAGCAAGTTCTTCTCACACAAAGAAATTAAAAGACAGAGGTAGATGGAGTAAGTAATATTATCTGTATAAGCAAAATAGTAGGTGAGAAATGGATTTAGCTTTGGGAAGATTTCACTAAATTCTGTAGTCAGTTTGCTTTGAAACTCAAATAGGAAAAGATGAGAAATTTCTGAAAGAAAGCTAAGAAAGAAATGCTTTACTTACAAGGAAATCACGATCTTCGGAGGTAATTTAGGAAATGTGGATAGGAGCTTACCAATCTAGCGCTTTCCTCTCTTACTTTTTTCCTTTTCAGGGACTAGATTCTGTTTCCCTCCAAATCCTTAAATAAGGGAAGTATCCAATGAAGCTGATGCTAATGGCAGTAAAATAGCTTTCTCTCTACTCTGATATCAACAGACCAGATTTTGACCTCTATAAGAGTTTGGCAGGGTGCATGTGATTTTTTTCAAGCAATGCAAGTTGTCTGTGATCTAGCTAAATAGTTCATCATGTTAATGCTATAGCGTTTGCAGCTTTTCTTGATAATTTTGGCTGGAGTATATGACATTTTCACTTTAGGGATACAGCTGGTGGAATATGTCCATGAAATGATGCCAAAATACAATGTGTAAACATTGTCAGACTGAATTATCGCCAAAGGCCTCTGGACAGCCTCTTCTTTATTCTAGAACAGACAGTATGGGGCAGAAGTTCATTAAATTTTAGAGTTAAAATAGGGTTGGGGACTCCTTCTTCCCAACTACCTTTCCCTAATCCCATTCCCAATCTAATTCTACACCATTCCCCATGCCTCCAAATTTTAAAAATAGCCTGAGCAAAGTAATCTACCCAGTCACAATGCACAGGGAGAAGAGGCTTAAAAGGGGGTCTAAAACCACTTCCCACCATCTGGTTGTCTTCTCAGTTCACAGAGTCACATCCCTTCTCTAAGACTTTCTGCCTCTGATAAAACGAGGGAACTGGGCTTGATTGTCTCTAAGATGTCTCTAAGGCCCAAACCATAGCTCTGTAAGTTCAACCTCATGCACTCATTTCTCTAGAATGTTCCTGGAATCTATATGCATGACGTCTTCCAAGATGAGGAAAAAAACCCTCAAACAATCAAAAGAATAGATGTTATATATTCCAATTCAATGAACAAAAGCCACTTCTTAAACTTTCCCCACAATGTCAAGGTCCTTAGAACACATATAAAGGAAATTAAGCACAATTGCTGGCAAGAGGCAGAAGAGCTTAAAAGGTCTTAGCAGAGGATTCTGGGGGATTGGAGGGGAGGAGGATTAGATTAAAAGAGAGGATTAAAAGAAAACACTAGAAACAAAAAACTAAGAATGGTGAATAAACTGAGAGTTAAGATTGTGTAAATGACATTAACTTCCCATTTAATTTAAAAAGCCTGTCATCCATTTAATCATTGTATAAACATTTATCGAGCACCTGCTATGCTTCTGAGTCTATGACAGGCACTAATGATACATGGTAAGCAAAACCAGATGTACCCTCTGGAAGCTCTTCTGTCTAGAATGTCTCTTTTAAGTATCGTCTGATCCTTTCAAGGAGTTGATAAGAGAGAATGAACAAATGCCAAATAGCTATGTGATGCCTACTATAGATAGAATAGAATGTGGTAAGTACTATAAAGTGTACAAAAAATAATACAACCATATTATCATAAGGAAGAGAAATTTCTTCCAGTTAAGATCAGGAAAAGTTTTATGGTGGTGGTGATGCTTGAGCTGGACCCTGAAGGCTGCATATAATTTTGATAATTTAGAAAGGGAATGAGGAGAGGAAGACATCAAAGTGGAGGGACCAGTGTGGGTAAAGGCTGAGGTTGAAAAGCACAGGGAATACTCAGGGAACGGTAAGGATTCCTGGGTGTCTAAATCACTGGTTACGTATAGATAAGGTGAAGAAAAAACAAGCAATTCCTAGATTCAGAGGAATCAGACTTTCCTTCCAAGAATAAATAGGTGTCTATGATATGTAAATATGTATGATCCAATCTCATGCAAAGTCACGGGGTGGAACAAACAGCCTTCAGTGAAAATGTCCTTCACCCCACTGAAGGAAGTGAAGTAAATAAACAGGAAATGCAGCTGCTGAGTGAATATTCATTTCATTGCATTTCTGAGTGCATCATTCTAATATTGGATAATGAGGACTCCCATGTTCCCTGATAGTCTATAAGAGGCAGTGGTCATAAGAGCAATCCTTTGGGGACCCAACACAGAAGAACCTCTTCAGTCCAGCAGTTCATGCCTTTTAAAGCCCTGGCTTCCATCTCTTCCCTCCAACATGTCAGGGGCAGATAGGCACAGTGCTGCTGAGGAAAACCATCATTCGTTATATTCTCTCTTTTGTAGAACGAACCAACTGGCAAAATTCTCTTCCATGGATTCAAGGGACTCTGGTTGCTACTTATCTTGTCCAGTAAGGTCTCTACTCTTGCCACTTCTAGCCTATTAAATATTGCCCTAAATCTTGGCAGACATTGATAATGGCCTTCCAAAGGCCGTAAGACCCAGTAGGCAGACCCATCTGTAGCTCCAAATGGAACATCCTTGCTCAAACCCAAGAGAGATTTGACTAGTTAGATGCTACTTCCTTTTGCTATACATGGGTTGAGGGCAGAGACAAAGGGACTCACCACATTGCCTTGTACTGTCTGCTTTTTCTGGAAGCTCTCTCATCTTCCCACTTGGTTGTGAGACTCTGTGCAGAGGAGACCATGTTATATCCCTTGTGGAGCCTGGTCTAGTTGATGCTCAACAAATAGTTGTAAACATTGCACTTAATGTTTCATTATATTCTCCGATAAAATGCCCCCAAAGGTTTTGGATTTTGAATGACATACCTTAAATATCTGAGATTCAGCTATAGTAATTGTTGTCCTGTGGAGGAAATATGCATTTTTCTGATGAAAATAAGTCTCTGCAAGATATTTTACTCCAGGTATAGAGATACCTGACTATATGCTGCTTACGCATGTTATTTTAATGACGGGAATAAAAAACCTAGTACAAATAATACAATTGTGCAACAGTCATAGTTTAAGAAAAAAATATATATGTACTTCTCAAACTAGAGAAAGATTGGATGATTTATTTAACTTTTACTCAACACTCATTGAAAAGTATGCTAGGTTTGAAAATAATATTTGCCTCTATCTCAAAAAAAAAAAAGTTGGGAGACTTCTGCGATACCCAGGAAAACCTTTAGTCTTTTATACATCAATCACTTTTTCAGACTTCTTTCCCTTTTAAACAAGCTAAGTGAAAGAAATGGAGTATTTTCTGAGATATGAACATTATTACCAGTACAGTTTTATGCAACAGATCCTGCTTACTAAGTAAATCATTTTTGACTGACAAGATGTATGGACCTTATTATTAAGGTGAAGAAAAAAAAAAAGCAGAGGCTTTCAGAAGCAGCAGTAATATTCCTCAAAAGTCAGAACAATTGCCTGTTGATAATGTGTGAGGCGTGCAAGTCAAATTTTCAAGTTAGCTTCCCAAGCGATTTAGATACCATGCTGCAAAGTATTTCTAACTTTTCTGAGTAGAACCTTTAATTATTCTTCCTATAGTTTTAAGGAATTACCAGATAGAGCTTTTAATTGGAATATACTGGGCAGTTAGAAAGATATTTGAAACTAAATCAATATTAAAAATTAAGATTTGGTTTCAAGTGGATGTCTATTAAAAATTGAAAAATCTTTTGGGACAAACCATGAGTTTCTATATATGGCTACTAAATGTAATAACAATAGACAAGTATATCCCCGTTTTTATGGAGGCTCCATGGTCATGGCAATTGCTTTTGAAATCTCGGCTATCTCAATGTTTTTCTGCTTTGTTTTGGATATCTGGAAGTTTTTTTTAAGTTAGCATCAGCAAATTAATTGAAGTTACTGGGACACATTTAAATTACCGAGTAATGAACTGCTTCTTGTTTAGTTTTAAATGTATGACTTGGGGTTTTAGAGTAAAAATTATGAAGATATTTGTGGGTAAATTAAAAAAGGTTAAAAAAATAATATTTGTAAAAATTTGACCCATGGCTATTTCTATGGGTTAGGACTACACTTGTCCTAACGCCAGACTACCAGGAGTCAGAGGATTTCAATGCTTTCTACATAAACACTGTCTGGATTTCACAATCTTCCACTCTTTGAGGCACTGCTATTAACAATATTAGGCAAAAAAAGGTGTTTTGGAGCATAATTTGGGGAGATATTGGCACAGTTGTGGAGATACCCTCATCTGTGCCTGTCTTACATCCAGCCCCATTTCTTACCTTGCTCAATGCTCAGTGGGTTGTTACCAAATGCGAACTGACTGTCCTAAACCAAAATCCAAGTAGGGAAACTCCAGCAGATGAAGTAATGCTTCTAAAGCTGGACCCAGTGGATTATTTCCCTTCCCTTTCAGTTTTCTGTTACTTCCCCTAGAAGAACTGCTCTTTCAGAAGATTATGACACTCACATTATTAAAAGTCCAGGGGAGTCAATATTCCTAGATTTTCATTTATTCCTTTTCATCAAACATCAGAAATCTCTGGGTTCTCCAGAACAGAAGCCATGCAATCTATAACCTCACATGAGAGTGTTTCAAACTGTTCTCTTGCAGAGAGGGTCAAGGGTGAGTAAGATTGGAACCTGTCCCAGGAGCAATCAGCTGGAAGGCTTAGAAAGAGTCCTCGATATGGTGAAACTCAACATTTAGAAAACAGAAGTGGAAACCCAGTTCTATTCAGGCATTGTCACCCTCGCTCTTGAACACAAAGTGTCTTTGTTGTCAGACACAGAAGTGCCCCACCTTTGCACCTTGTTAATGCTACTAATCCAGGTTCTTTGGTCACCCAAGAAAGTTCTTCCCAAAGTGGAAGCTGGAACCGTCAGTAGATACTCAAGGGTTTCCAAACAGTTAGAACTCTAAAGAGGCCCCTTGTAGCCTGGTGTCAGCAGGATAGATAGAAGCAGCCAGCCACTGCCTTTGGAACATCATGGGGAGTCAGAGGGATGAGTCTATAGCAGCAATAGCAGCAATGAAGAGAGGTCAGTTTTACATGTTAGAAATAGAAATGCCCCCAGAAGTTTCCAAATATAACTAGAAAACGTGACTGTATCTGCTTTGACTTCTGTACAGTGGGTATTTCAGAAAATACATTTCCTGAAAAGTTTAGATCAAATGAAGCTGAAAAGCTGCACAGGAGAGCCGACACCCAGGATCTCCTGTCATACTAACCCACACGCATTCTATAGTGCACATGCTTTTTTCCATAGCCCACGTTCTATTCTCTTGCTATAATGTACACTTGGGTGATGGTCTTACTGAGTGACGGGGAAATACTCCAGGCCAGAGCAAGATGCTTTTCTTAGTGGAAAGCAGTTGTATTGCTAAGGAAAAAAAAGTTCATGCAGGTGATCTCACATCTGAAGATTTCCCCCCAATGACCAGATGACCAGGTAACTGCAATCATAAGAGAGGGCACATCACCAACCCAGTGTTTGAACATTTTATTGAGCCTCACAAAGATTTAGCATTTCTGTGAGAGGAATTTTACTGGAAACTCAACCCTGCTTTTCTTGATACTACATAAAAGACCCATCTTCCTAACTTACTGGATTTCGTTATTTGCATAACTTTTTACTGACCTAGTGTTTCAATAATCCTGCCAAGTGGTCAGTATATCAGGAGTCAGGCAAACATATTGTCTGACTGAATTCACCAAAGGCTTAGAGCGGTGGTGTTGCACCAACATGCCGACACGGTGGTTTATTTGGTTACGTGTGTTGTTGTCTCTTGATAACAGTATATTCTTCGGAGTGGACATTCTCGATCTGTGTGCCAGTGAGGGGCAGACATTAACTGGTGGACAGCATTAAAAACCCATGAAAAAATAAGTTAGGAAACCCACTATGTTTTGCGAATATTTAAATTTTGGTGAAGATATTCAATAGATTTTATGATTTATAGTAAAATGTTTTTGTTTCCTGGCTTCCTTCATCGAATCATTTTGGCAAATTCAAATACTTTTCACTTAATATTTGAATGTATAAATCTAATTTCTTCATTTTCTTCTGAGTATTCTTTCTCTTTAGTTCACCTGGTGAAATGTATTTCAGTACTACTTTTTAAACAAGCAATTATATTAGTAATATGTGTGGAGTCATCTTTAAAATTAAAACCAAATTAATGCTGATTTGTCATCCTCTCTTATACATGCCTTTCATCTTGAAAGTAGTAAGCCAATAGAAGACCCAGAAGTGACTGGGACTGTTTGATCTTCATATACTTAACAGTTCTAAGTAACTGAGACACATATTTTATAGGTTTTTATGAGTCATAAATTAGCATGATATAAATATTAGTATGTTATACTGATTTCCAGTATTCCCTGTCAAAATCCACTCATATTTTGAAATCAATGTCTAGATAACTTATATTGTCTGAAGGCAGAAATTATCATAAGAGAGCTTTTGTGATAATGTATTATAAGCCATGTAAATAGTGTTTAAAAGTTGTCCACAAATGTCTATTTGGCTTGCAAAATCTGCAGAAATTCTACCAACATTTTTCAGTGCTTGTTCTTTCCACCTCTGATCTTTCTCATCCCCCTTCATTGTGTCTTACTGATCCATCAGATATAGACAGCTGCCTCGGGAGAAAGATCTCGATAAAATCAAAGACCAAGAGGGGAGTCTACTGGAGTCATCATGAATTCTACTCCTTTGTTGCTGTCAATTTTCTTTTTTAAAAAGGCACACCTTTAACTTTTTTTGGGCAGAGCAGGATTGGTGAGGGGTGGTTAAAATAAATCAGATTCTAAGTTCAGGCAGCAAAGGTAGTTACTCCAAAAAAAGTCAATACACAGAAATTAATGTATTATTGGTTTTGGTCATGGATGGAATAAATTAGATTTCTTAACCCTCTTAAGTAATTAGTGATTTTATTCGACCTAAAAAAAATGCTTCCTTTCATTATTACCTGCCTTTTCTCAGTATGCAGCATGGCAGTACAATAAACAGTGAGGTGCTTTGGCACATCAGATTTCTTTCCCATTTGGTCAGGGATCCCCTTTCACTTTTTCTCACTTCCTGTCAAACAGGAAGGATGAAAGCACTGGCCCAGGACAATGTTGTCACATCAGGAGTGGCAGAGGTGTTTACTATGATCCTCTCAGCTTTGTGCTTCAGAAGCATCTCCTGAAACCTTGGGTTTGATGTGGAAACCTGACATAAGAGAGTTGGGAAGTCCTCCATCCTTTAAGTGATCATGTGAGGCCAGCAGGGGCAGGGGGCTTGTATCTTGATTAATGATGATCATCCTATAATAGGAGCTGGAAACAGTGGTACCATGGTTTGGTGTAAGTTTTTGACAAAGAAAATTAGGCTCTGAAAGACATTTCTCATCAGAAACTGTCAATATATTAAAATGCATTTAAAAGTTACTTCTGGGAAACATATTAAATAGGCCAATCATTTAATCATTTGCTAAATGTCAAACCCTATAAAATCATGGTATAATGTCACCCTGACATAAAGCAACATCAAAATTAGTGCATCATCTATAAAGTGAAGTATCATTTGCCTTCAAGTGACAAATTCTATTGCCAAAAAATACCACTGTACTTCTAATAAGTGACACTCATTTTAATAGACCCTACAAAAATACAGTATTTTCAATGTCCCCATAAAACAGTTAACTTACAAATATTACTCTCAGAGCTTTGGTGACATCAATATGTGATTCTATTGTAAAACTCTTAATAGAATAGTTGAAACACTAGCATATAAACTAAATTCATTATATATATGACATATATATAATGTGGAAATATGAGAGGGAACATGCATACAACCAACTCTGGGAAATTATTCTGGAATTTCAAATTAACATTTTAATCAAATTAATGACTAATATATAAAAGAAATATTTTAAAGGATTATAAATGAATTTTGATCATTTATAGAGAAAAATGATTCTAATGTAAAAAATAACTAATTCTATATTAACTATGCTTGACTTTCTCTCCAGTAAGACAGACTCAGGATTTTATATACTTTGAAACGTTTTTGGAAAAAAAGTATTTTCTCTATTTTTGCCCACAAAAACAGGCACTGAAATTAATAATACATGTAGACCACAGCTCTGAGAAATTATATTTGAAGTTTCATATTTAAATACTAAAGTTTTTTAATCATCCACCATAACTTTCTAACAATTCTTTCTTAATGATAAATTTTATCAATCTCCAAAACTCATTTTAAATGATTTAAAAGTAGCAAATTAGATTAAGCAACACACAGATAAATTCCACATTTACAAGTAAAGAAATCACAGGGGCTACAGTTTATAGTCAACATAAACTTGAAAGAAATAAAGGAATATCTTTCCTGCCACCCATCATTCACTGCTTAAATTTGTGGTGAAAAAGATTTATCTATAATGACCTTTAGTCTGTATCTTAACTCTGTGTGTATTGTAATTAGCTGAAGGCATTGAACAAATTAGTTTCTCCTATTTTTATTCAGGTCCCAGAGATAAATGGCTAATTTATGAAATATTTCACTCTGTGTTATGAGAATTTAGCAAATGAATATGGAACCAAATATAAACACTTTATACCATATGTACAGTTCCTTTCATAAGGCATTATCATGTGATTTTTATTGAAAAAGATTCAATGTAGTAAAGTCTTATTTTAAGATATAGTTTCTTTCTCAATCCGAGATGTTTAGTTTATGAAAATATTGTTTGTCTCTATATTCTTTTTGTATATATGCCAACATATACCTGTGCTAGAAATATTTTATGGGAATTACAATTCTTTATGTTTGTATTTTCTATATAAAGGCATATACAACTTTGAGGCAGTGTTTCTGATGGAGAGCAGAATTCGTAAAGAGCTTGTATGTGCTTCCGTGCTCCGAAATTATATGAAATCCACTTCGAGAAGAAACTTATTTGATTAAAAAAACAAAACAAAAACAAAACCAAAACTGCACCAATGCACAGCCGGAGGCTGACAATTAAAACTAATACATAACCACATGAACATCATATTTATATAGTTAACATTTTTAAGGATGATCAGTGCTAACATATAGTATATTATACATTTGGCACTAATGTTTGCCATTGGTCCAGCAATTGGCAAAATTTGTTTCTATGTATAAATTTATTTTTTGAACATTAGGTCTGGCTAGACGTATCTTCACTATTTATAAAAAATATTTAGACAGTAAGCTCACGTTGAATAACTAGGTCTACTGTGTTCTGGAAACTCTTCAGTAGTAATACAGCTTTTTCATGTTCCATATGTACAAAACTATGTCCATTTGCCTGTAAACACACAAATAAAACAGAGCAATCAATGCACAATACTTGTATGTCATTTCACCATGGTTTCTAATCATAGGATTCAAGGGAGTATTGAGCAACCACAAGTTAACAGGTTTTAAAATTCACAATAGAATTATAACTATGGAAACAACTAATTAATTTCAACAGATATATTTATCAAGCATCCAGTATGTCTTATCTGGGACTGTCCTAGCCATTGGGCTAATTATACTGGTGAATAAGAGATAGATGCATTTGAAATATGGTAGTTGTTCTGTGGTTGTTCTTTTGAGTTGTTTGTTTTTTGCAGGAACTTAGTTGAGATGTTTTGGAAGTATTCATAGGACCATTGTCTTCTTGCCATATAATTTCTGATAGAATGATTCCATCAGCAAGGTCGAATATTTCACACATGACATGCATGATTGTGCACTTACAGTATTATTAAATCTTCTTTTGCCTTACTGAAGAGTTCTTGGTTTGTCCATTTTTATACAAAAGAGATAATTTTTATGTCTCCCATTGCTAAATGCAAATGTATTCATTATTTATACCAGTGGTTCTCAAGGATGTCACCCAATATACCTAAGAGATCCATCCCTCAGAAGTAAAGCACATTGACATTAGTAATAGTGAAGATGCTTGTCATCTCTTAGTCAAGAATCATCGAAATCCATTTTTTAAAGTTTATTTATTTATATTGAGAGAGAAAGAGCATGTACAAAAGTTGGTGGGGGGAGAGGGAGAGAATCCAAAGCAGGGGTTCCACGCTATCAGCATGTAGCCCGATGTGGGGCTCGATCCTATGAACCCTGAGATCATGACCTAAGTCGAAATCAAGAGTTAGATGCTTAACTTACTTAGCCACTCAGGCCCCCCATTCCCCAATCCATTGTGAACATAATTAGCTTAAGGTTTCAATTTTGGGATTCCAATTGGCCATTGCTTGACATTTCAAAATTTTTCTGTAGTGAATGCTCATGGTTCTTTGCTTTTTTCTACATTAAATTACAGATTCTTTTGATTGGAATGACTTTTATTATTAATATATAGAGAAGTAGATCCCATAAACCTTCACTGTCATGACGGACAAAATAAAACCCAATCTTACTGAAATTTGGTAGGAATAAATCTTGGAAACTTAATAGGTAAAAATTATGTAACCTCCTTGTAGTCTGGGACTCCACTGATTTGAAAGAGTCAGCCAAATTGACTACTTGGCAAAGTACAGACAATAGAGCTAGTTAATTGGTTGACTTTTTCAAAGTTTGATTTACTAAAATTAATTTTGGGAACCCATTGCCTTTCTTGTTTTACTTTTTAAATGCTTTCTTAAGATATGATTAATATTTCACATTACAACTCAAGATATTTCACTGCCTCTGAATTTTTAAAATTTAAAATAGCAGGGGGCACCTGGGTGGCTCAGTTGGTTAAGCCTCCCACTCTTGATTTCAGCTTCGGTTATGATCTCACAGTTCTGAGATAGAGCCTCATGTCGGGCTCTGTGTTGACAGCAGGGAGCTTGTTTGGGGTTCTCTCTCTCTTCTCTCCCTGCCTCTCCCCTGCTCATTATCTCTCTCTCTTTCTCCCCCTCTCAATATAAATAAATACAACTTAAAAAATGAATAAAATTTAAAACAGCAGATCTCTAGCATTATTGGATAGTCTTTGTATCATAGAAAATCATCTGACACATTATGTTGTCACTAATTTGTTAAAATTGGTTGGCCAATGATGTGATAAAAAAAAAAGTCCTAAAATGTTGCGAACCAAAGTACTGCTAACAAATAAGTAAAATACTAGGACACAAAAATGTAAACCCATGAAAACCCATATAACTAGAAGTTTAAATTTGTTTTGAATTAAACAATCTCCCTCTTTCTCCCTCCCTCCCTTACTTCCCCCATTCTCTTTCACCACTCTTTTCATATCTATCTATCTATCTATCTATCTATCTATCTATCTATCTATCTCTATATTTATATCTATATCTATTTCTGTGTTTGTATCTGTATCTAATCTATCTCCGTCTCTATATCATCTATATCTATCACCTATCTATATCTCTTTTGATATATATAATAACATTTAGTTAATTGAAATGCCTATCAAAGATGGCATGGCTCTTACAGTGATAGGAAACAGTAGTTGGATAGAACTTGTGGTTTGTTACACAGCCCAAATTTCTTGCTTCAAGTTATAGTTAAAAGGAGACAATTGAGTTCTGTGTGCTGTTATTTCTGGTTAAATGGTGATGTGGAATAGAGACAGCACAGCATATGGTACATTCTTTTTGTTCTCAATCTATATCTGACATGAGGAAAATAGAAAACTTGGGTGGAATGTATGTTTATTTATGAGGACTATACTAACTACCGTAATGCTTCAGTTTGACCAAAAGGCAGGTCTTAATTGTAAATTAAATTTAACTTTATTTATTTACTTACTTTAAGTAAGCTTTATGCCCAACTCACAGCCCTGAGATCAAGAATCACATGTTCTAGTGACTGAGCCAGCCAGGTGCCCCTAAAGTTAATGTTAATAATGGAGTCCTTGAATGTTACATCTTGATAATAACTTTGTGAGTGCTCAGATATCCTCTATCAGAAGACTCAGAACCTGGAATTGGAATGAACTAAAACCCACTGAGAATTTTCAGAGAATTGTTTGAAATTTAAATATCTCGGTGTTTCAGATAAAAGGAATGCCCTGGGATTAGGAGGCCATGAATGGTATGTTGTCCATCATTAGATTTCACCATTCTTGGTTTTAGCAACTACCAGTCTCAAAATATCAATTCTGAGCCTCCTGGTGCTTACCACAGGCTGTGTTCTTACACTGACTATACAGAAAGAGAAGGCAGAGTAAATCCACCCATCTACTCCAAAGTGTAGATTTGCCTGGTCTGTATTGTGCCTGGGAGAACATGGAGTTGAGGTTTAGAATCTGACTTGTTCCCTATTTTCCAGGCAAAGAATAGAAATGGAGAGGGTTGAGGCTATAGCTTTGAGACATAGCAACTGGGCAGGGAGAGATTGTGGGTGGCTCCTCAAAATAATAAAAATAATAATAATATCAATTTTAGGGGCATAAGTGACACTGAACCCAGATAGATAATTAATCATAGCTGTTAATTTTTAATGACACTTTTATCAAAAGGTCTTCAAAAAAAGGTTGCTCTATTTATGCCATTATTTTTTTTTTTATTTTTTCAATCAAACATATCTGTTATATGTTAACTGTGCCCAAGGCATTGTGCTTGGCACTGGGGATAGGAAGTAAGAAAGAGATGAGACAGGGAAGCTCCCATCAAAGAGGTGACCATATGGAAGGGGAATTTAGCCATGGACATAACTAAAAATAATGTAGAAAATGCCTTACCTGTCATAAGGACTCAGCAGTTGATGAATTGAATTAATATCAGAAGAGATAAATAAAGTACTAGAGTAGCTCAGTGGAAGGAAAAGAGAGTGGGAGGATTTCCAGAGAAGCTTTTTCTCCAGGGTACAGAAGTTTCCCTGGTAGTCACACCTGGAGAGAATGTGCTTAGCGAAGGACCACAATCAACATCTTGTTTCAAGCCTGGAGTTTCCTCCAGCCTTAGACATGTGAGCAATTGGCTCTTTCAAGTAAAGTCTTCAACAACTGATGCAGGGAAAAGAGTTTTAATATGATCCAGGTATGTAATCATTTCAATGAGGATTTAAAAATAAAAATTCCAGTGAATTTAGATCCTAAGTTTTAACATAAGAAGCAACAGTAAAATAAGCTAATGCAGAGGGACTTAATAGGCAGTGAGGTTAGTTCATAGATTCCTTCTTCAAAGTGAAGAGAGATAGTCCAATATGTGAAACGTTTAAACAGAACTTTTCTGGAGAGATAGAGAGAGGTAATGAGAGAGAATGAGTGAGAGCAAGCATGATCTAAGCTAAGCCTGTTATTTTATAAATGAAAGAGATATACCTCAGAGAGACCAGGCTAAGTAACTGAGGCCACACAGCCAGGGCTGAATAATCTGATACCATAATATTCCTTCTTATTATTTCTCTCAATACTTCACTGAAATAATAAGGCCACAATTGCTTCCATTGATTTGAACTGGCATTTCATTGATTATGCTAAAATAATGAACGTTTTCCCCTTGAAATGATTGCTATATCACCTCCTGACATAATTTTGTTCTTCACTGCAAAACCTTAATTCTCATTCAGATTCTTAACAGGATTAACTTAATTTATTCTAAAAATACTGGTGGAAATAACATTTAATCCTAAATTAGATTCTCCAGAAATGCTGAATCTCTCATTCTTATTATAGTATTAACTCTGGCTTAATTGGGTTCTTGTAGCCATATGTGAGCTTTCGCTCTCAAAAGTGGGAAGACTAAGTAAGTCGGGCTATCTGCTAGGACGGTGCCAGGAAAGTTGAGAGGAAATGGATTAAAAAAGGAGAAAACTTTTAGGGCAGAATATATAAATTTGGCATCTAATTGAACATGGGTATGAGAAACAAACAAGAATCAAATTGTGATACTATTAATGACAAATGGAAAGGAAGGAATATCTTAGTCGGGAAGACAATGGAGTTTGAGGCCATGGCAATGCGGGCAAGGGGAGTGTTGATCATGTAGTTAGAAACCAGAGAGGAGTTCAGGAAGGGTCAGGATGGCAGTATTAGCAACAGAAGTTAGGTTTTACTGCGGTTTGGCATTCACCACATGGAAGGCTAAGAGATTTATCAGAAAATAAGTTAAAAACAGAGCACTGTGAAAGAAGGAAAAGCTAATTAGGGGAGTAGGAGGGGGTTGCAGCTTGGGACGTGGAGAGCAAAACTGAGAGATAGTGTTTGCTGTTGACATTGGCATCTAGGAAAACCTGTCTGAATTAAGGGAGGGGAGGGTGAAGCAGAGCCTAATCCTTCCTGCCCAAGGATGGCAGAACTAAAGAACAGGGATTCCCTTGGGACCAATGCAAGGAGGAGAGAAAACAGGAAAGCTGGGTTCCTGAGGGATCCTGGCAGGAGAATAACTGGGAAGAGTCGTCATGTAGGGGATCAAGGTCCTGTGCTCATAAAGTAGCAGGGAATCCAGGAAAATCAAGTATTTTCCAGTGGCCCCACTGATCCCCAGTTTTCTGCAACAGAATAAAAAGCAGAGAAAAGGCATAGCTAGATGCAGTCTGGCCTTGTATCTGGGTCTGTTTCCAATAAAACAGGCTTCAAGATGTTTTGAATCACAATCCGAGCTCTAATTCAAGGCTAGAAAGATCCCATGTATACATGAGCTTTTAATATCACTTTAAATCATCTTTAGTGCTTCATGCTTTGTAAGTGACAAACGAAAGTTATATAGTTGGAAACTCAAATACAGGGCTGATTTTCCAGAAGGAAATAAGCAGATTGATAACTTAGATCACTGAGTCAAATAAACACGAAGACTCTACGTGTAATTTTAGTACCCAGACATGTTTTGGATCTAAAACCCAAGCTTTAGTGGGGCGCCTGGGTGGCTAAGTCAGTTGAACGTCCGACTTAGGCTTGGGTCATGATCTCACGGTTTGTGAGTTTGAACTCCGGATCGGGCTTTGTGCTAACAGCTGAGGGCCTGGAGCCTGCTTCTGATTCTGTGTCTCCCTCTCTCTCTCTGCCCCTCCCTCCCTTGCTCACGTTCTGTCTCTCTCTCAAAAATAAATAAAAATTAAATAAAAATAAAATCTAACTTTGGTGAACCTCAAGAGGCCGAAATGCCACAACTAGGGACTGCCTGGGAATGGCTTAAGAATACCAGGGAGACTCTGAAAGATCAGAAAGCACATTATTTTAGAAAGTTTATTAAAGATTAAATGAGTTAATATATATCAGGTGCACAGGCCTGGCAAACTATAAACCAATCAAATGTTAGCTACTGCTACCAATATTACTTCACTATTACTTTTTGAATTTTCATGGAGTCACAAATAGAAGGACAAAATGTCAGAGAAACTTTTCTTTGTTCTTTTTTAGTTAATTCTCATTTTTTAAAAGATGAAAATGTGAGGAGGATCAGAGACAGTACATGAAATATCCAAGCTCAGAGTGCTGGTGAGTAGGTGAGAATTCATGTCACAGATGTCAACTCTGCATCTTGGCATAATTCGTTTCATTGGATGTTGTAAGGCTGGTAATGAATGTTTTCAGTTTATTAAATGAAATCAATTTTTAATATTAACTGAATCATTTCTTAATATGGAACATTATGTTAGACTTGATTCTGGGGGATACGAGGATGGAAGGGGTTGGAAGAGGGGTTTAATATTTATGGTGCTCTTAGGTGTGTGACTAGAAGAAGAGCTGAGGAAATAAATGCCAGTACAATGCAATATTAATTGCAAGGTTTAAATCCAATGATACTTTGAAAAGTGAGTGAGTATAACCTACATTTGTGCGTTTGATACTTTGAATATATTCACATGGAAATGCAAAAGATGCTTTGGAGAATAAATGCTAAATTAATGAAATTTTTATTTATTTAAAAATTTTTTGAATGTTATTTATTTATTTTGAGGGAGAGAGAGCGAGGGAGCAGAGGTGGGGGAGGGGCAGAAAGAGGGAGGGAAAGAATCCCAAGCAGGCTCCGTGCTGCCAGTGTGGAGCCCAGTGCGGAGCTCTGACCCACAAACCGTGCAGTCATGACCTGAGCGGAAACTGAGAGTTGGATGCTGGCCTGACTGAGCCACCCTGGTGCCCAGCTAAATTAATAACATTTTTAAATCCATGGCCACATTTGGCCACATATATGTTTATGTAAACACAGTGTCTATTGTGGATTATAATAAAATGTGTGCACTTTAGAGGAAGTAGCAACTTAATAAAAAAAATGAGAAATAAATGAAATGGTTTATTAAGTTAAAATGAAGTTAATGGGAAAAAATTTAGGAAAGAAAAGATATTCTGAAAATGTTATGCTTCCAGAATATATGACCAATGGGTTTCTGGCTTTAGCTGATTTGAAAATATAAAGGAACGTTTTACTATGTAATCTTTGTATTGTTTCTAGAAGTTATCCTACCTTTTAAAAATTCAATTTGACATCTGTGCCATAAAATGATTTTTAATTGCCCCTTTGCATGACTTAAACATGGAAAGATGGAGGGTTAATGAAAATAATATTTACAATAGTGACAAAAAGTAGAGCTTTGCAATTATGGTCATCAATTTACTATAAAACATATTGGGTTTCTGGACTTCATCCTCTTGTTGCTCCAAGATTTATTTTTTATTTCCTTCTGGTAAATATTTTGTTAAATGGATAAATTATGGATGTTTATACTATAGAAATTCTACAGAGGATTCTGTAATACTCTCAGAAATTTTGTTGTACCCTTATTATTCAAAGCTCTAAATTTAAAAACTAATTGCTAAGAAGTCTTGGCAACAAGGTTGGTGGTATTATCCAATAAGGAGGAGAGCATGACTACTTTAGAATCCAAAAGAGAAATGGAATTAGAGGCTCAGATGTGTGATTTTTGGTTGATTGAAACTCACCCTCAGGGACACATACTTAAAGGATCAGTATACATGCATTTTTAATTTTAAAAAATTTTAATGTTTTTTTATTTTAAAAAATTTTTCAATGTTTTATTTATTTTTGAGAGAGAGAGACAGCTTGAGTAGGGGAGGGTCAGAGAGAGAGAGAGAGGGATACACAGATTCTGAAGACAGGCTCCAGGCTCTGAGCTAGCTGTCAGCACAGAGCCTGACGCAGGGCTCGAACCTACGAACCGTGAGATCATGACCTGAGCCGAAGCTGGACGCTTAACCAACTGAGCCACCCAGGCGCCCCAATGTTTATTTATTTTTGAGACAGAGACAGAGAGACAGAGAGAGACAAGTGTGAGCAGGGGAGGGGGAGGGGGAGAGAGAGAGGGGGAGACACAGAATCCAAAGCATGCTCCAGGCTCTGAACTGTCAGCACAGAGCCTGACATGGGGCTCCATCTTGGAAACCACGAGATCAAGACTTGAGTAGAAGTCAGACACTTAACTGACTGAAGCACCCAGGCATCCCAGTGTACATGTATTTCGTACATTAGATATACATTAGCACGTTAATATCTTTGAATGCCTAGGTTCTTGGAATGAGGGAAAACTAAAAAAATGTAGAGCAACCATATTAGAGTTATAAGGACAAGACTTCCTGGTGTTTAATCCTGACAGCCAGACATTAAGAGAAACAATGAAAATCTTAAGTAATTTAAATTATGCTTCACATTAACTACCTGAAATGCTCATTTCAAAATTTTAATCTGATAGAGTGCTCTCATTAAATATTGGCATAAATTTGGAGCTGAATACACTGCATAATCAATACTACGCTGACTTTATGCCAACTCATTTGGAAACTTTTCCTTTCTATCAAAAATCTGAACTACGTATCTTAAATTCTGGGAGAGTTTCTATAAAAAATTTATGCAGAGCATTTTAAATGTGATAAGTTTGAAGCCTTAATGGCTTTTACTTTAGTATTAAAAAACTCTTTATAGAATAAAACATAGATGAGAATTTCTCTTCTATCTGAAGTGCACACATGTATTGCTGCTTGAATATTTCATGAATTCAGGCTCAAAAAAGACATGGCAAGATAGAATAGACTCAATTAAACTAAATATTTTGTTAATTATTTGTTTAGAAATTTGGGCATGAAGGGTGCCTGGGTGGCTCAGTTGGTTAAAGGTCTACTATTGGTTTTGACTCAGGTCATGGTTCACAGTTTGTGAGTTCGAGTCCTGCATCAGGCTCTGTGTTGATAGTGTGGAGCCTGCTTGGGATTCTCATTCTCTCTCTCCTCTCTTTCTCTCTCTCTCTCCCTCAAAATAAGTAAATAAACTTAAAATTTTTTAACAAAAAACACTTCAAAAAAATTTGGGCAGAAATGAATAATAGTCATCTTGAAGCCATTTACTTATTCATCTGACCTGATTTTAGAATGTTGTTTTCTTATCAAACATGTGGAACGAATATTTCTAACAAATGGACTCCCTACCTCAGTTGGCAGAGCCCTTCCCTGACAAGATAGATGTTATTTTTTAAAAAAGAAATAAACACTTCAAATTGAACAGAACTGCAAAATCAACCTCTCACTTTCAGGGAGCTCTTTGCAGCCATGTTGGTTTCTATTTGGTAGAACCATTTGGTCTTAAAAGAAGAGAGTTGGAACTGAATTTATCAAATGTTCAAAGTTGTCTTCTATCCTCTCTTCCTCCATTTTCTGCTCAGGTAATTTTGGGCATGTCTGCTTCCTGGGCTAGGTTGTATGAAGTCAGGGACTTGGTTACATTCTTGATTACATTGTTTACATTGCTTGGCACAGTACTCTGTTAACAGCGGGCATTTAACGCATATTTTCCAAATACATAAATAGAAAATGTGATGAACATGATCCTATCAGTAAAATTTGTTCCAGTAAAATCAGTACTGTTTAATGGAAGAAGGTCAAATAAATCATTTAACCTCTGTCAACAGTAGATACGTTGCAGGGTTGTTGTGTGATATAAATGATACAATATAGTACCTAATTATTATTTTTATTTCAGCCAAAGTATGGAAGTTAGAGCCAACCTCACAAGCTTAACTTGTTTTTGTTGGTTTCCCAGTTTTCCTTATTTCTTTGTTTTGATTTGCAGTAAGTATTTGCTCAATCTTTTATTAGCTGACTGTGGCGCACTTCATAAATAGAATAAGATATGCAGAGAAACTCTGGCATATAAAACCATAAACATTAAAAAAAATAATCTGTGTTGTCTTTCAGTCAAATTGTATCAAAAAATCTTATTCCTTCAATGTATTATCACTATAAGCAATAGTTTCTCTGAACACTAAGAATGACATGATTACTGACCCTTTCCCCCCACCTTTCCATCCAATCTCTCTGATGCTTTTGATTTTCAACCACCAAATAAACTAAAGAAAAGCATGAACTCATTTGACCTTGCTGGGAAATGCTTTAGTGACATTTCCAAATACCTTAAGTTTATTTTTTTTGAGTCTCATCTCATACTTCCTTTAAACCGTAATGAAAATTTCTCACTCTACTTTTTTGTAGCCTTTTTGGGAGAAATTTTTAAAAATTCAGAGACATGAATATACCCTAACCCATTCTGAATGACTCATGATGATAATTATGAACATGAACACGATGTGGGACAAAGCTGTGGGTCCAGTTAGATGCTTCTATAAGAAACATTCCCCAAAGTGTGTTCTGTGGAGGTAGTTAGTTGATGTTGTTAGTAAAGAGGGCTGTATGGTTAAATATAAGTTTGAAAGGTTTCTCAGGTTCTGAAATACTTAATACATTGCAAAATCCTGCAACAAGGGATAGAATCTGAGGTGGCTCCAGTAATTTAAGGGATGCCATTGGGAAACACCTTACTGTCTATACATAATGACTCTGCTGTACTTTTTGAATTTTGTTTCTGTCTTTTAAAAGAAGTTTCTCTCCCTTCCTGTACAGTGAAACTGTCAGCTATGACTTCTTGCTTCTGACAATGTGCCTGGATCCAGAGGCTTTCCCCTTGGTGGTCTGGAAAGGTAGGTAAAAGATTCCAAACACGAAATCAGGTCTTATGAGTAAAAGGCATGGTATTTAGTTCATGGGCTTTGTGACATTAATTATGGCTTCTTGAAAGTATTTTGTTTCGAGGTTGTTGAAGATATATGCTAAGCCAAGTAAGATAATACTGTTAGCAGCTAACCCCACCTACTGGTCATTCAAAGCAGTATAAAAGTTCCAGGAAGGTTTGATCTGGTGGTCAATAGATACAACACTATGTATCTGTATATGACAGATTCAGGCATCTGTGGCCATTTCATTTAGACTTTTGGGAATCTAAGCTTTCTTCCTACATTCTGAGCCTTGAAAGCTGTATTTCACCACCTCCTCCCTCTTCTAAGCCCCCTCCATGTTTCAGTTTTCCAACTCAGTGCAAAACCTTAAAATTCTAGGCTTTTCTTTCTTCAAGCCTGCAGTCTCCCTGTCTAGTATTCTCTTTGAACTCCACACTCACTCGTTCTGAATTGAGTCTCTCACCTCTGCTCCTTAACAGGGTTTCCAGGCTAGCCTCCAGCTCTTCCTGCTACTTATACTCCTTTCTCCTCTCAGTTAAACCTGGCACAACTCCTGCTTGTGGTCTCTCTCTCTCTCTCTCTCTCTCTCTCTCTCTCTCCCTCTGTAGATTTGCAGGGCCCCATGCAAGATAAAGAAAAATGATCATAAGTTATAAAGAATTTTAAGCTGGCAAGAGCAGAGTATTAGACCAAGTGTGGGATCCTGGGTTTCTGCACAGATGTGCGGGACTCTGTAGATGGCACATCAGGGAAGCTGGTCTGGATGCTAATAAATCATTTTCACTTGAGGCGTCACTGCAAGGTCTGCTGCTGGGGAATCCCAAGCTAAGGTAACAACTGTTAAAGTAAAACATTGGCCCATCCAGTACAAGCATAATCATTTTATAGAATACACTCGTAGTCAGCATCCCACAGCTTGGGAGGCTACCCCTAAAAGAGAGAGAGAAAGCACACTAGCGGGGAAGGGGCAGAGAGAGAGAAAAGAGAGAGAGAATCACAAGCAAGTTCCATGCTGTCAGCACAGAGCCTGATGTGGGGCTCAATCTCATGAACTGTGAGATCAGATGCTCAACCAACTGAGCCATCCAAGGCCCCCAACTCCTGCTCAATCAAGAGTAAACTCTCTTGATAAGGCACTCCAAGCCAAACAACCTACCAATAGCTAACTGAAACTTTATAGACTCGTTTGTTGAGAGTGGGATCTTGAATTGTCTATATGAATTGTACAACCAAGGTTTCTTATGACTAGAAAACAAAGGGAAATATCTTACTTGTTTGAATTATCATATCTTTCAATTGTTCTACTTTGGTATCTTAGGCATATAGCCATAGAAAAGGAATATATTTTGGGAAACTCTTAAAATTATGGTAAGGTAGAAGAGAGTATGAAATGATCTTCAATTATGTATCATATTAGTATACCTTATATGAGAAAAATCTGTTTTGATGACTGGTAAAATCTGGATGTTATTAATAAGTATCTGTAAATCATTTAATTTCTCTTTTCCTGCCAAAGTTAGTCTCCTGTCTAGGGAATATGGGGTGAGCAGGTAAATGAAGTGAATGTTTCGACTATAGTTATAAAATAGAATATTATACTTCTAGATATAATACGTAATATATTTACAAATGAACATTATGTTCTAACTGCAAACCATGTTAACTATCAAGTAATATATATCCTTTTTTCTAGTCTTCATTTTTCAACAGAGTAACTATAATTAGTAGATTTTCTATATTATTTTTTAAGTTTTTAAAAAATTTTTATTTATTTTTGAGAGAGAGAGAGAGGCAGAGCACAAACAGGGGAGGGGCAGAGAGAGAGGAGGACACAGAATCTGAGGCAAGCTCCAGGCTCTGAGCTGTCAGCACAGAGCCTGACGCGGGGTTCGAACTCATGAGCTGTGAGATCATGACCTGAGCTGAAGTCAGATGCTGAACCAACTGGGCCACCCAGGTGCCCCTAGATTTTCTATATTTTAACATATTTTCAATTTAAAATGTATAATAAATTAGACTGAAAATTTTTAACTGTTAAGAATGTTACAAAAAAACCTACGATGTTAAATCAATGAAATCACTATTTCAAGAATGATCAAATATTGACAAATTCACATGGTTCAATCTAATAATATTTTTTTAATGATGAATGTGCTTTTACTTGTCCTCTCTCACTCTTGTAGGATTTGACTTTATGCAGGAAGATGAGGCTGGGAGGGATCAGGTCTCCCTGTATGGTAGGTCATTGGTATATGCTCATTAATTATAGTGTATTTATTCTGGGAAAATGAACGGTAAAATGACAGAAACATCATGTGAATATATTTTAATTAAGATTATCTTCGAGTGCACACCTCTTTGTGTAATTCCAATGACATGTTCCTGGTCCCATAGCAGAGTAAAAAGAGAATAGTGGATAAAAACAGTTCTAGACAAAGGGACAGCTTTTATATAATGATTTTGGGGTTTAGGGGGGATTTGGGAAAGGTATATCTTTTTTGATATATTTAATATCCCTTTTGTTATTTGCTACTGGGTTAGACCAAAACCAATAACTCTCATCACTTAGGGAGCTCATTTGTTGATTTTTGTTTGTTTGTTTCTTTGTTCCTTTGACCCCGAATTTCTAGGCTGTTACATTGATAACAAGGGTTATAAAGTAATTTGCTCCAGTGAGGAGCAAAGATCCTCTTATTTCTTTCAGAAAGTATAACTCACTTCTGCTTTTTAACTAGTATGAGTAAAACTGTGAATATAGTAATTTATTTGATTAAGGTCTATGTACATTTTTCTTTTGCTGAAAATGGATTTTTATTTCATTGTATTTGATACAAATGAGTTCCAAAGCAAAAAAAAAAATAAAACAAAACAAAACAATAGGCATCTGTGGAGAGAAGAGCCAACCTGGGTGCAGTTCTTCTGCAGAGTTTGGCTTTTAACAGATTGGGTTTATGATTCCTTCCTACTTCTTGCATTAGGAATTGATTCCTTAGTGCACGCTGTTGTTGCTGTATATCTCTTAGGGACTAGAAATACTAAGCTCTCATGTTCCTACATGTAAGCCTTCTAGAATTGCACAGCCAGCCAGAAAAGAGTGTTCTAAACCTGTAATTAGACAGATTTCTCATTTCCTTATTCAGTATATCTGTATTCATCTATACTGATTACCTATCTATCTACCTATATATATGGATATATAACATTTTAGCATATAACATAAACATATATTATGTATTATATCTGGATTCTCCTGAATCCAGAGAAAAAATCTTTCTTTTGCTACCTCTGTCATGAATGAAGGCAACTCTTAGCCTTATCTGAAATTGTGGAAAACTTCTCTAAGCAGCCTGGCACTCCAAAGACCAGAGGTCTGCATTTTTTTTTTTCAGGCTCAAAAGTTCAAAATAATTCTTTGAAAGTCAGTAGAGAAAAAAAAACCTACCCATTTCCTTTGCTAAATACTAGCACTTACCAAGTGTTAGAGTATTACATTGTTAATTTATTCTTGACTGCTTTTCATCGAAATTTATAAAATCATTAAAGAGTTGAATATTTAAGGTGAGGGACCTCAGATACAATATAAACCACAGTTCACTCTACACATAATAAATGTGAGTCCCATCGATATGCTATAAAATTCTTAAGATCAAAGGGCTAGTTAGGCAATCCAAAAATATAGAACTTCCAGAATAAAATGACAAAAAGAAATTTTGTTTCAATATTTTAACTCTAAAGGTCAACTGCTGGCTTGGTCTGCCTGCATGGACTAGATTCAAACCTGTTGGACACTGTCTCTAGGGTGACATTGCCACAGGTCGGAGCAACCTCTAGTCTTTTCAAGAATTATGGTTCTTGGAAACTTGAGTTTTCATGATCCTGCTAGTTAGTTTAAAATATTTCTGAGCAGAGACCTGGGTGGCTCAGTTAGATAAGATCTGACTTCAGTTCAGATTATGACATTAAGGTTTGGGAGTTCGAGCCCAATGCAGGCATTGGGCTCTCTGCTATGAGTGTGGAGACTGCTTTGGATCCCATCTCCCTCTGTTTCTGCTCCTCCCTCAAGCTTTCTCTCAAAAATAAGTAAACATTAAAAAAATATTTCTGGGGTACCTGGATGGCGCAATTGGCTACGAATCTGTCTTTTGATCTCTGCTCAGGTCTTGATCTCACAGTTGGGGAGTTTGAGTGCCACATCGGGCTCTGCGCTGATGGTGCAGCACCTGTTTGGGATTCTGTCTCTCCTTCTCTCTGCCCCTTCTCTGCTTGTGTTTTCTCTCTCTCTCAAAATAAATAAATAAACTTAAAAATACACATTTCTGGGAATAAAATATTAAAATATATGTACATATAGTTTATAGTTATATAGGGTTTCTATTTTCCTAGAACTTTTTCAAAGTGTTCAGTAAATAGATAGAAGATCTCCTCAGAGCTGAATTGAGTTGGGCCCTTGCATTGTTGTAACTGTTTGCAGATCCAGTCTGACTAGAAGGATCTTTTTCCACATGTTCTCTTTTCCCAGTGTCCCAATATATTGTGTTGAACTATTTCATAGTTGCTCCAAATGGTTAAATATCTGTGATGAAAAATACTTCCACCTAGTGATATGGTGATAAAATTTGGAGTCATAAGTCAAAATACTGAATCTTAAGTAAACCGATGATACTTAAGTCCCTTTCTCTGCAATATAGAAAATGATTAAGCAGAAGTGAATTTAGAGAAAGGAACAAAGAAAGCAAAATGGTTATACCAAGATTTTACTTAGCTCTTTACTGGAGTGACTCTCTTTGTTCCACGGAGTTTTAAGTTACAGTAAACGTCCTTTCTATCAGACAGTACATTTTTAATAAGTCACTTTATATATAGTGAAATTTCTGTTCAAGCATCTGAGAAGGGGGAACAGGGAGATATAACCATGTGTTTCACAGTTTTCAAACAGTAATAAGCTTACTGTTGAGAAATTAAATATGGACAAGTCTCTTCTTCCTCATCCAAAGTCACATAGATACCCTATTTTGGTATCTCATGACGCATACTTATATTTGATAGCTGTGCATAGATTCTTGTATGTTTCAGTTCTTCCATTATCAAATAACAATATTCATATGAACAAAAATATGCAGAACATCTACCATATGCCAAATACTGGAATGTATAGAATTACATGAGATTGATTTGTTTCTGACTTACCTCTCAACCTTGCCAAAATAGAGGCAAATAAGAAATGTGAGGAGGACTTATTGCCAATCATTTAATTCAAGTAATTCAACTTAATAACATGGTTACATAGTTGCTTTATGTTAGTATTTGAAAATGATGCTTTTTATGTCTCTTACCTGAAGGATCTTATCACCAGGCTGCAGCAGGTTGGATGCTGGTCCATCAGGCTGAACCCTAGTAACAAAGATACCCTATAAGTCAGAAGTAACAAAGGTTAGGATTATTATTAAGAACTAGCCCTAGTTAAAAAAAAATTCATTCACATAAAAAGCAATGAAAATAGACTAAAAACATTTTACAAATGTAAGTTCAAAGATTATTACAATATTTTAAGCAAGGTACCACTCCTAAGTCAAGGTTAAGAAAAGCACCCTCTTACTTGCATAACAAACGCTTATCTTGTTTTTAAAATACACTTATGAATTATAAACTGATCTCATGGCATAGTCTTAATCACTTTCTTAAATAGTTTGAAATATGGTATTAAACACCGTTCATATAATTCTGAAATTGTCTTAAGGTATTCTTCATTGAAAATATCTTCTATTTGATAAGCTGTAAATTCTGTGAACACTTAAAAAGCCTTATCAGAATTACATATAAATACTGGTTTATTTTATTCAGCATTACTTTGTATGTTACTGAATTTTAATATAAAATGTGTATGAACAAATTAAACATAAGAAAATTCCAAGCATAATGTTTTAAGCTTAAAGTTTCTGCCCACATAGTTACAAAATCCCTAAACTGATTGGTTTATAAAGTCAAGATAATTTTGTTGATCATTTATATAAAGCAAGCACATACTAAATGTCTACCATATGCTAGGTCTTGATTGCTAGAGCTATAGTAATATTCAGAATATAATTTTTGGCTTCAATGAGCTCATAATATAGTAGAAGTCAAGAAACCAAGAATTTAAAAAAATTAAAAGTATAAATAATTTATATAAAAACAAAAATATGTATTAAATTATAAAAATTATATCTTAATACAGTTGTTATTATTCTGTTGTTCCTAAGAAGTATTAATAGAATAGAAGATAACATTTTAATGTCATTGCCTGTTATTTAGTAAATCAGCTTATTTGTTGATTTATAAACTTGATGAATCTCACTTAAACCCATTAGCTTTATGTGTGTGTGTGAACGGTTTAACAAAAAGACCCTGATTGAAATACTTCTTGTGTATTTTTATTTAGCATTTCAGATCTTTATGAGTTATTCATTTAAAGCTTTTGAGTGATTTTTATCTTTCTGATTTTAATGTTTTTCCTTCCCATTTAAAGATGGATCTACAGGCAGTCATCAAAATCCTTAGAAAACTACTTAACTTTTAGCCACTGATCAACTTCTAGAACTTATCTTAAGGAAGTAACTGGACAAGTTGCAACATTTATTTACTAACATGCTCATCATAGTATCATTGGTAATAGTAAAAATACAAACCACACAGTAAGTCTAATAACAGAGAATTGATTAAATGACAATAAATTCATACAATAGTATGATATGTGTTCATTAAAAGTGAAGTCCTAGGTGGCAGCCATAGAAGTTCACTAGTGCTTAGTGAAACAAGCTGGCAGTAAATCATTATACATGTGATATCACTATTATGCTATGATACTGTCTTTGCTGAAATATGTTCATATGCATATTTGTGTGGGAAAATATCTGGAAGGATATTTTAACAGTGACTGTTACTGGGTAATAACATTTGATATATATGTGTGTGTATTTTGTTTTCTTTTTTGTTTATCTGTCTTTTCTAATTTTTCTCTAATGATTATGTGTTACATATGACATTAAGAAAATAATAAACATTTTAAAAATAGGCTAATAATGTCATTATTCAGAGTGACAGAGTGCTCAGCTTCAGTTGTACAAATTGTCAATTCAAAAGGAATAAGAAAACTGGTTGTTTGAAAAGGACGGTAAAATAAGGCACGATGGGTAATCCACCAGATCAGTGAATGGCACTGGTTTTGAAAACAAATATGATTCCTACAGCCCTGTACTCGTTGGGCACATAATACTCATGCCATCAGTCCAGGACACTGTATGTGCAATTGTCCCTTGTGGTAGTCTCCCTCTTTGCTATCGGGGTCTCTCTACAACAGACAGATTGTCACTGTTACCCAAAAGAAGCTGCTACATCTCTGGGTGCCAAAGGTGAAGTGGTTTTGAATATTACTTTCTCCCAGCAGTCAGAGTTTGGGCTCCTCGTTAGTTCTGATTGAATTTCTTCAGCCTATTCGATGGGAACAATTTTAATAATGTTTGCATAAATCCAGACCATAGGAGCTAAATTATGGCCATTGTATTTGCAACGCTGGGAGGAACTAGTAATGCTCCACAACCTAACTGCTGAAAGAATACAAATGTGATGTGTGTGACAGGTTTAATTTCATCTATCATGAAGCTCTATGGGATTCAATTGCTGTTCTGAAGACTTGCTTGGAAGCTTCGTCTTATGGTGGGGTGAGTCTTCCAAAGCATTTATTGCTGCTTTCTAAAGCTTTAATATTTTGTTTTTAAAAATCATTTTCTTTTTACCCTTTTTTAAAAATTGAAAAAAATTTAACATTTCCTTATTTTTGAGAGACAGAGAGAGACAGAGCACAAGTGGGGGAGGGGCATAGAGAGGGGAGACCCAGAATCTGTAGCAGGCTCCAGCCTCCGAGCTGTCAGCACAGATCCTGCGACATGGGGCTTGAACTCACAAACTTTGAGCTCATGACCTGAGCCAAAGTCAGATGCTGAACCAACAGCCACCCAGGTGCCCTTCCTTTTTTTAAAAAATTTAAATCCATGTTAGTTAACATATAATGTAGTAATGGTTTCAGGGGTAGAATTTAGTCAATCAATAAATATCATGAACTAAGAAACTGTTACTGCTCACTAGCATAGTTTTTTTTCTTTTCTCTCTCTCTCTATATATACATACATGTCCAATCAGGCAGCCTACTGTCACATTAGTTGAAATAGAAAGCAATGAGTGTTATATTGGATAATGTTCTGTGGCATTCATTATTTGTGGAGGTGGAATGTTTCCAAAAAAGATTCCTGCAAAGGCCAGTGCCCTGATTTTTCACTCTATTTATAGGAGGAAAAAAAATAACTCTGAACCCATTTTGGGGCCTCTGCTATGATGAATATTGATGACTTTGTTGCAGTTTTGGAAAATCTCATTGTAGTAATGTGTCAGTCATCTTTTCAACAATTTTTTTTTTATTCTGAGACTTCAAAGAATACTTTGGCACTGATGAAAGAATTTGGTAAGGAATCAAACTATTT
>NC_043707.1:85642532-85657010 GCF_006229205.1 Suricata suricatta
TTTTTTTTTTTTTAAGTTTCACTTTTCACAAGTAATTTGGAAAGTAGTGAGTATGGGAGGTTTTTCATGGTGTTAAAATCTGACCTTGTCTTAGACCTAGTCTGTATACCTCTGGACATATACTTTAATGGACTCAGAAAGTAAGTCTACAAGGTGAACATTTAACATTCTAACTTTAGACGAGAAAGGAACTTTATATGGCTTTTTAATGATGAAGGTGAATGACTGTGACAGCCTCAACTATTGTAAATGTAGACCCCAAAATAGAACTTGTCTTAAGGGAACTACAACTTCAATTTATGAAATATACTTTTCTTTAAAATTCTGAAAAATCTTGGCTCTAGCTGACACTAAGAAATTGGTTTCTAGGAAGGCCATATCTCAAATAAAAATTGCATACTATTACCATTACAATTCAGAACACATTGGTTAAATATTATAGAATATAGTATTTTATGCTCTCCTATACTTAAGATAATTCAAAAAGTGTTTCTGGAGGAAAAACTGACTTATAAGGGGCAAACACAGCTATAGATTCCATAGCTTTTAAAGTTTTTGTTTGTTTTTGCCAAAAATGTGGCAAAATTATTTTTTTGCATGGGTTGGACCAAGTTAATAGAAAGCTGTGTTGTGGCTCATCGAAACAGAAACAGTATTATGCATACACAATAGACTACATTTAACCCCTGTGATTAGTAGAAAACGTGCTGTATCAAGGATAAAAGTATTATGCCAATAGTTTTCCTCTCCATGAATCAGAAGTGTGATCACAAAATATTTTAAGACTGATTGCTGAGTATCAAATCTTCAGCTTTGAACAATTTGCTACCTTAACAACTGAGGAATCTATATGTATCAAGATAAGAGATGTATCCCACGGTCACTAGAAACTGAAGGAGAGTGGGGAGGGTAAGAGGAAGACAAAGGGGCATTAGCAGCTGAATGATGCTTCTGTGTACGAATGAACTTAAGTCAACTAAACAATGAACTTGAAAATCCATAAAAGATCAACAGAAATAATTGTTTCAAAGCCTAGAAAACTTGAGCTTCAAAAGAGAGATATAGGGGCGCCTGGGTGGCTCAGTCGGTTAATAGGCCAACTTCAGGTCATGATCTCACGGTTTGTAGGTTTGAGCCCCACGTCCGGCTCTGTGCTGACAGCTAGCTCAGAGCCTGGAGCCTGTCTTCAGATTTTGTGTCTTTCTTTCTCTCTCTGCACCTCCCCTGCTCATGCTGTCTGTCTGTCTGTCTCTCTCAAAAATAAAGAAAAAAAACTCAAAGACAGAGATATACATATGCTGCAACTGACCAAAGTTCTCTAAAAACTTCACAAAAATCGTATGATAGATGTTTAAAGGAACACCAAAATCCTTTTCACAAGTTTTTAAATAAACATTAAAAAGGAAATCACTTGGCTTCATTTGTAAAAAAAATTACTAAAAATTCATTGGAGCAACACAGATACTGGTAAAACTCATAGAAATTGACTATGTGATTACAAATATCCTGGTGGCACTATAATGGAGATAATCCTAGTGGGAGAACTACACATTGTTTGTTCTTTAGACTTGCATCTTTCTTTGAGTTCATTTTAAGGGTTTGTTTAGTGGTCACAATTAAAAAAAAAATATATATATATTATATATACTAAGTATACATAAGTACCCATATAGATGGTACATAAATATATACATATATATATTCTAAACATATATGTTTAGTAGCCAAATAACATATATAGGTAAATAATACATATAGCTATTTATATCATATCCATATATATATTCATATATAGTTTTTAGTATTTTGCTCTTCTGACTTGCTAAAAGCAACCAAAAAGTAACCTATTTATTCTTCTTTATTTGAGATTCCTGTAAGAAATGACAAATTAACTACTAGAATATTTTTATGATTTGATACTGATCATCATGCACTATTCTTTTTTGAATATATGGGTTAAAATTATATTTGGCTTTAATTACTTTATAATTATAATTTTTCTTTTACTAATCACTCCAGCATTCCAATTATTAGCTAATAATGAAACATCTCTGGGTTGTCTGTCCATTGTGACTGAAAGTACGTTTGCGTCCTGCTCATTTTTTGGTGAAATTCTTGAGCTTAAAAAAACTTTCTGACATTTGATTTTCGTATTTTTTTCTTAAATACAAATGATTACACTCCTTCACACACTGTCTTTTCACATTTTTTCCTCCTTGGAAAAAATAAAAACACATTTTTATTTCTTTTATTTTATGAATTCTTTAAAGTCTATATTTAATAAACCAACTCAACTGCTACTGAATATTTGAACTGCTGAGCTTCCTACAGTTTGCTGATTCTGTCAGAGTCCTTCGTGGGTTCTCTTTTCAGCTTCCTATATAGCATAAAATACTAGAAACGATTAAAAACAGGAGTAGGTGATTGTAGGTGGCTGTGGATTCTTCTTTGAAGCAATTCCTAAAATAATATTGGTAATCAGCTTTCTGATTATCATTGCAGACTTCCTCAAAGCCCCTTCAGGGGGCATAATTTTTCACACTATTTGTCCATTTCAAAATAATGAACTGAAAAATGAAGAATTCAGTGAAAACATTTTCTGTCATTTATGCTAAAATAAGGTTTCTGTAGTGAAAAATTATTTTGTAAGCTATATTCAGTCAAACTAAGATTCTTTTAGACTTAGTTTGGCTTTGTTTAATGACTATCACATTGTTGTATAGTTAGACCATTGCTCAGAGATGGCAGTGAGCTCAGGACGTACAAAGGCCAGTGGTAAATATGCAGAAGGCAAACAGTTGTAAATTCCTGACACACTGACTGATGTCATGGCCAAGGCTGTGAATTGGCAGTATAGTGTGGAGTGACAAGGAAGGTTTTTAAATTTTTTTCATTTTTAGTCTCTATATTCCTATGTTATTTGAAATTTTTTATGGCAATGTTTTCATTTGTTATCTATGTAACTTTTTAAAAAGTGAAATTTAAAGAAATAGGGCATTACAGTTGTATACATTTGAGACCAAGAATGTATTACAGTTTTGTTTTATTTTATTTTATTTTATCTTATGTTATTTTATTTTTAGGGGGGAGAGCACATGCAGGGGAGGGGCAGAGAGAGGAGGACAGAGGATCCAAAGCAGGCTCTGCATTTGACAGGCTATCTACAAGCCCAGTGTGGAGCTTGAACTCACAAATCACAAGATCATGACCTAAGCTGAAGTCAAACACTCAACTGATTGAGCCACATGGGGGACCCAAGAATGTATTACAGTTTTACAGGATGATGATTAATGTCACCCAGAGTAAAAGCAGTGAGACTTCCATGTGGCTGATGAATGGAGGGGAAGCCATTCACACTCAGCAGAAGACACCTCAGTAAAAGCGGTTCTTGACCACTATCCTTTTATAGTTCAGAGATGGAGTCTTTCAGATTCTATCCCAGCTGGGGTGTCATACAAAACCAAACATATTGTGGGGGTCTTTCTTGCAGTAAAGGAAAAAATAAATCTTTCCAGGTCTAAATATCCCACTAAATTAGTCATTCAGAATCAAGGTAGAAACATTTTTTTCCAAGGAGGAAATAGAATGAACTTATGATTTTTTTTCAAAGAGACTTCAGTATACCTTAATAAACAAAGAGACAAACAAAACTATTGATATGATTCTTATTTAATCACTTTAATGTTTAGTCCAACACTAAAAGAGGTTGCTTCCTATTTCCTGTTCATTAATGTCTTTGGGGGATGAATGATAGTACCTTGTTATGGGAATGTGATTTGTAGATGGTGAGAGGGTTTGATCAATTAAGTTTTAAATATAAGAAGTAGTTTTCTACTCCATTATACTTAAGAAAGTAGAATTAGTTCCTAAGACTATATATAGCTACATTAATTATATTGTAAAGATGACAGGCAATTAAATCCGTATTTGTAACTTGGTACCTTATATAGTAATCCTAAACTGTATTATTACTTACTGCTTAATCTAACTGGATTTACTACAATAGATACATATTCTAAAATATGTATTTTAACTATATAAATGTATATATTTTAGCTAATTTTTTATTTTCAAAACAAAACACTAAATTCTGAACTACTAGTCTAATTTTCTGGCATAGTTCTAGAACTTTCAGGTTAATTTGTCTGAGCCTTTTGTGGAAAGGCTATACTCATCTGTCTTTGGCTTTCCCCAAATTTATTAAAAGGATATTAGGGAGAATTTAAGTCAGAATTTATAGAACTTATGAATCAACTCTTTGAGGGACACCTGGGTGGTTCAGTTGGCTCAGGTCATAACCTCACATTTCGTGTGAGTTTGGGCTCTGCATTGGGCTCTGTTGCTGACAGCTCAGAGTCTGGAGCCCACTTTAGATTCTGTGATTCCCTCTCTCTCTGCTGCTCTCCCGCTCATGCTGCTTCTCTCTCTTTCTCTCTCTCAAAATAAAGAAACATTAAAATTAAAAAAAATAATAAAGAAGAATCATCCCTTTGAGTTTACATGATTGCTGCACATGTGTGCTCAAAAGATAACACAATGTTGGGCTTGAGCCTACTTAGGATTTTCTCTCTCTCCTTCTGCCCCTCTCCCCCACTCGTGCTCTCTCTCTAAAAAAATAAGTAAAATAAAATAAATAGTACTTTTTAATTGCCTCATATTTTTCACATCTATGCTCCAGTAATACTTTTTTGTGAAGAACCAAATCTGTGTTGAGTTTTGTTATATTCTTTCATAAGTTGAAGTCCATGTCTTTTCTATATTATAATGTTTAGAATTTGCAGTATCTAATTAACTAAAGCATAATGCCATGCCTTTTTAAAAAGTTTCACATAAGTGGAATATCTGTAGAAATCCTACTGATAAAAGATTTTGTGAAGACTATGTTCCTATCCATATTTCTGAACCCATTTTGAACATAAAAGACAAAGAACAGAATATGCAAGCACTAAATTTTTTTATTTTTTAAAAATCTCACTGTTAGTATCCTCAAAGAAAGTGGCATTCTAAACCTCAAATTACAATTTGACTAAGATGCAGCTGAAATAATGTTATCTTGTAAAATAATTATGCTTGTCATTTATTTTTAAAAACTTAGTTTTATATCTAAAAAGAGATGCTTTTATTTTATTTTATTTATTTTATCTTATTTTATATTATATTATATAGAGAGAGTGTGAATGGGGGAGAAAGACAGAGAAAAAGAGAGAAACCCAGCCAGGCTCCGTGTTCAGCATGGAGCTTGACACGAGGCTCAATCCCATGACCCTGGGATCATGATCTGAACCAAAATGGAGTTGGAAGCTTAACTTATTGAGCCACTCAGATGCCCCCCCAAAACAGTGTTTCAATACCTTCCTAAATTTAGTCCAAAATGCAAGATGTAGACAATATCTCTATCCCTTTCTGCTGGGTATTATTTTCACATAATTCATAGATTTTTTAAATTACTGTGCATTACATAATCACTTGAAGTAGAACTAAGGAAGGGACAGCTATAAATTAATTATAAAATTAATTTAGAAGTATGTAAAGTAAATTGGAGCACCTGAGCAGCTCAGTCAGTTAAGCATCTGACTTGATTTCAGCTCAGGTTATGATCTTGCTGTTCAGTGAATTTGAGACCTTCTTCAGGATTTTCTCTTCCCCTCTCTCTTTTCCCTGCTTCCCACTTGCATGCACACTCTCTGTCTCTCAAAATAAATAAATAAACTTTAAAAAAAGAAACATAAAATAAAGGAAACATATGCAGTTTGTTTTTTAAAAATTTTAATGTCTATTTTTGAGTGAGAGAGAGAGAAAGAGAGAGAGGGAGAGTGAGCAAGGAAGGGAGGGGCAGAGAAAGAGGGAAACACAGAATCCAAAGCAGACTTCAGGCTCCAAACTGTCAGCATAGAGCCTGATGAGGGGCCCGAACTCATAAACCGCGAGATCATGACCTGAGCTGAAGTTGGATGCTTAACCAACTGAGCCACTCAGGTGCTTCTTTACATGCAGTTTAATATTTATGTAGTACATATAAATTACATGCTATGTGGAGTTCTAGACAAATGTGTGTGTTACTCTTGATTTTTATATCCATGAAGAATACATGACAAGAAATAGACATATGGCATGTACCTTTATCATAGGCCAAGGACATATCTTTTGTTGATGAGTTACCCAATGCCATGAAGCTGAGCAAACCTGGAAAATTATTCTTGTGCATTTTCTAACTTGCCACTGCCAAGTTTGTCACTGAGTATTATTATCCTTCATTAAAAGTACCAAGTAAATGCTTTGATTCTGCTCATATAATACATCTTTTTAAAATATTTATCATATAAATACTTTTATTTGATGCAATATTCATCTCCACACAAAGAAAAAAATCCCATTGTCTGGGCTGACAACTTGAAAACTGAAGTCTGCTTCAGATTCTGTCTGTCTCTCTCTCTCTCTCTCTCTCTCTCTGCCCTCCCCTGCTTACTCTCTGTCTCTCAAAAAGTGAAGGTGCTTGGGTCCTGTTGCAGGCTGTTTTGGCATCTGGAGTCAATCTCTTACCAGTGATGTAGGGTAGAATATAATAACTTATTCTGAAATACCAGAACATTTATTTAGGGTTTATTGGCAATTATACTTTACATTTGCCATGACTAAAATATTTTTCCTGGGCTTTGGACTTTACCTGTACTGTAGGAAAATCAAGGCATTTAAAATGTTTTAAATTTTAATTTCTGTGTCTACATGCAGATTGCCCAAATCCGTGGAAATATGGGTGGGCTCTTTGGCATCTATTAATAGTGAGTATTTTGATAAAATAGTGGACAATAAGTGATTCTTTGATCCCAATGCCCAAGGATGTGTATTTCCTGATATCAAGTATTTTGAGGATATCCATAATACAGCTTTCATTTTGATACGATGACCAGATAATTGTTCATGGGACTGTTCAGTACCCTATTTATAGAATATATAGAAAAGGGGACCATGAGTTTTCTTTGGTATCTTTAAACTTTAGGAGCTTAGTTCTTCCTCCTTAAATAAGGCAAGGAGGCTCAATCTGTTAAGCGGCTGACTTCGGCTCAGATCATGATCTCGCGGTTCGTGAATTTGAGCCCTGCGTCAGGCTCTGGGCTGACAACTTGAAGCCTGAAGTCTGCTTCAGATTCTGTCTCTCTCTCTCTCTCTCTCTCTGCCCTCCCCTGCTTACTCTCTGTCTCTCAAAAATAAATACATGTTAAAAACTTAATAAAAAATAAGGCAAGGAGGGATAGCAGTCTCTGAATGATGAACTGTCTAATGTTTCATTAAAAATTCACTGATCTACAGAGTCTTGGGCTGACTTATGAGGTCACTACGACAATACAGTGTCGTCATCCATTAATCCAGTCTCTTCTTTCTAACAACATCCAGTGGAATGCGTATTGGTCAATGATCTGACTTTTGCAATCATGAATGATTATCGCACGTCCATTTAAAAGTAGGCAAAGATTATTGTGGTTTGTTTCACTGGCAGAATCACCACTCTAATGATACCTGTGTCCAAAAGTTATATAATTGCTTAGCAATCCACTGTGCACAGTCTGCTTCTAATTATCTAGGTTCAATAGAGAATCCATGCTGACTTCCATGGACTTGCTGAAGCAGGTGTCCAGATTACCACTAATTAAAGGACTTTGTAATACTTTCAATATTAGAATATCATATTAGTCTCAACTCTACAGGGTACACATTCGTCATGTGGCTCTTCTGCTAAGTGGCATTTGCAGATAGTGGCATGCATCATAGTGCTTAGTAAGAGAAAAGGATTTGGAGTCAGATCAATCTGTGTTCAAATCTTGTCTGCCACATATCACCTAAATGACCTTGGACAAGTTAATTAACCCCTCTGGGCCTCGGCAAAATGACGGATAATAATGCTCAACTAACACACGTTGTTATGAAGATCAGATAAGTACTTGTATATAAAGAGCCTAATAGAGTGACCAGCACACTGTAGATACTCAATTAAAAGCTATTATTCTTATTCCTTTTCTTATTATCATCAGATTTGTTAGATCAAAATCTTTCATCTCTCTGCAGCAAATGACTATCCTGACAGCAAAGTTTCTCTGTGATAAGAGACCAGATCATGGCTTCCATCCACTTTACTGGGAGGACAGAGGCAAGTATTCTATAGGGCCATTTTCATCTGGTTTTCTCTTTCCAAGTATGTAAAAGCAGTTTTCACCTGGCAGTGAACCCAAAATAATGAACTCCATGATAAGTGAATTGGTCTGTTCAGTTATTAAACCTTGTTCTGACAATGACATGAGTGGCAGGACTGACTGTGCTCCATCTATTTAGCCCCAGGAGACTCTATTTGATTAGGACTACCTTGTGGTCTTTGAGAGGAGTTACGTTTGTAAGACCAGGTGCCGTCTGAAGCTCTCAACGTCCAGTACAAAACAGTCCCCGTATCTGGCTTAATCCTGAATTCCCCCTGAAGCCTCAGTTAGCTTTTGGAATGTCATAAGTATTTTCTGCATAAACTCATGCAACCCCAGATTTTAAATGGGAACTTCTGCCAGACTGAACAACACAGCTCACTCTAGCCCTATTCTCATACTTTCAGAGTTTTGGGATGACTACTTCATCCTTCATGCTTTCCCTACCTGGCTATATACAGGCAATCAGTTTGGATCCTATCTCACAATGGGCCTTGACATTGGACTGAAACAGTGGTTCCCATCAATCATGATGAAGGGCACGGAACAAATCTATTGGCTACTTTATACAGAAAGTTCTCAATGCCTTGAAGACATCCAGGCATCTTGGTTATTTAGAAGTTTGAGTGGCATTACAAAACAGTCATACATACAGTAAGTAAAATAATACAGTGTGCTTTGGAGAATATTTCTAATCCATGAGTTGATTATTGAAAGCGAATATGTATTGTATTAAAGTTTAATAAGCTTTTGCTTAACTTTGACTAGCACTCCTTACAAAGCATCCACCCTGACTCAGGTAGTGTCTGTTGAATTTAAATATCTATTAATTTGGTTCTCCTCACCCTCAGCTGTAAATTAGCCAACTCATGGAACAACAATCTCTTTTTCGGCAGTGAAGAGAGAAGTATTTTTTAAGTTCATTCTCATTTTCTTACAGTGCCATTCTGGGGCTATTTTAGGCACTGGGTTCTACTCTACATTTTATGCAACCACCATAAGAATGGGACATGGGGCTAAAGAAATACAACTGAATTTCCAAGAGATTAATCCCTTTCCTTGTGAATGAATTAAATTCATGTAATAATCATCAGAGCCAATGTCTTAGATCCCCTGGATACTTCTAACTAAATATCCACCATAAGATTGGCGTGACATCAATAGCGGTCAATAAATTAAGAGCAGTCTTGAGAGTCTTCCGCAGATTTGGAAGTTTTAATTACTCCCATCAAGTTTGCAATATTAGAGATTCACTTTTCAGACTGTGAAGTGTGTTAGAGAGTAATCAGGTGAAGAAAAGTGCTTTTGGGGGGAAATCTTTCAGTGGACACAGATTTATATCTGTTGCTTTTAACCAAAAGAACAAATTATAGCATCAGAGAAATAGTTCAATGTCATGAGAGACATCAACATGTTATAAATGTGAAATTAAATTAATAGTTATACAGTGTTCATATTTGTCATAGTGGAAGAATTACAGGAATAATTTTAAAGTCTCACATTTACTTCATCCTTCAGTTGAAAATAACGGTAGAAAAGCAACAGCATTCAGACCTTTGACTATTTAGCAATCTGTTCATCCTTAATTTAAAAATGTGTATTACCCCGTATCTTCCAAAAATATAATAAAAAGATGTACATGTTGGTGAGAAAGGAGAGAAAAACATATCTTTCAGATTTTGACTATCTTAAGAATGATAAGGTTATTAACTTCTTTTTGGAAGAATTTAGGGAGAAGATGTGAAACCAGAGACAAAGAGAAGGGTCAAGATGAATAGAATATAATGTTTTGAGTCCTTATAAATATCACCATATGTTTCTGATAATTATGAACTTTCATATTTTTTTGCCTTAAGGTATATTGATAATTTATCAAAATTAAATAAACACTTGGTTCTGCTGAACTATATTTTAATTCTTCTATATCAATGGTTATCCTCAACATCATTTCAGACTTGAAAGGCAGTGACTCCTGCACTGACATTTCTAACTGGCATTCCCCTAATTATACAGGGCTGCCTCATACACATTTCTTATATATGAATAGCTGCTCCAACCAGTTGACCAAAGGAACTCCTATCTATAGGAGACTTTTTATAGTCCCTTCCATCTTAATGTGTAGAGTGTGAATAATTTTACCTTATAGTTTACCTCTTCCTCTCTTCTTCGTTTCCAAAAAGGAAACAAAGAAGAGCACAAACAATGTTAGAAAACAAGAAGATGGAAGAAGTAGAAGAAAATAAGGTATAAAAGGCTCTGTTTCAGGCTATAGAAATCTCCAGAGCAGGGGCATCTATGGTTTTTCAAAAGCAGGTTTTATGATCAGAAATTGATGTATTGGTTATTTTTTTTATAATAGTGATAAGTGGAAAGGATATGTCCCAGGTTGTGACTCAGAGGTAAATCGAGACCGTGTGGAGGTTTTACTTGTATTTAATTTCTTTCTGTTTTCATCATCCCAAAGTTTTGTGGCACTTAATGCAATTAAATTTGATGAGGTCAAAAGCAAATAGTTCCAATTATCATCAAATTATAATTACTGATTGATTCAAAGTTGAGAGCATTACACTCTGATACCAACAGGGTAGCTCAGGGTAACTGTTCTAAAATAAAAAAGTCAGGTGGTCCAGGTCCACAACGGGATCATACAGGCCAGATAAGAGTTTGGACAGCATGTTCATGGAGCATGCACGTGGTGGTGAACTTTTACTCATGGTTTGACAAACAAGGTTAAGCGTGAGAGGAGGCCCTGATTTTTCTGCCATGGCTAATTTTAATTTTCCAATAGAATATTTGTTTTCTGTGATCTTTCAGTCTATACTTCTATTACTGAAATACTTTATGACCATGATAACTTACAGAGATTTCAGTCAGCTTGCTCTGGCAATGAAGCATTATTTAATCATTCTGCTACTATGCGAAAACATTTTCCCAAATAAGTGATCTACAAGTAAATGTTTGGAAACAACTTATTATAAATTGCCTGTGTGGTTTTCTTTGAAGATGTATACAAGTGTAAGCAAAACAAAATGCAAAAAAAGAAACAACTTTCCTTTCAAAGAGAATGCTTAATTTTTTCCCTATTCTTAGGATTTGTCAAGCACTGCAGTGAATTATTTCCCTTGTGCTGAAAAAGTGTGTAATTGGCTTCATAATTAGCTAGTTAATTAAAGCCCAGTAGGTTTTTTTCTGAATTTTTTTTTCTGTAGTAAAAGACAGTGTTTTCCTAATTAAAACTGTCAATAAGAAATTCACTTCTTACCTTGTCAGAAGGTTTAAATGGATTTCCTTGTCCGCTAATTCCACCACTGATACTAAATCCAAGGCCAGGATTCTTTTCTATTCTCACACAAAACTATGTAAAAAAAAAAAGATATAACAAAGTGATCAAATATATGGCAAAGCTAAATATCTTCAAATAACTGCATCCCAGTAGTTCACTTATGTTGTCAGGATTAGTCTATATAACTTAGTACACAAAAGACAAACTATTTCGTGCTCCTATAGGAATAAGTTATGATGGAACCTAGCTTAAAATTACCCAGGCAAGCAGATATTAGTAATAATTTATTCATTAGTAAGAATACTATGTGAAGGATAACATTTTGACAGTTTTTAAAAATTAAGATTTATAACAATAACAGATTGTGCATTATTTCAATTACTTACTTTAAATGCACATATATTCCGATCAATTTAGAATGGACTGTATGAATAAGTGAAAGAAAATTTGCAAGTGTACATTTGGGGAAAACATGATTATTTAATTAAATTGCCACTGCTTTCTAGGAGACTAGTTCAATTCATTTCCTTGGTAGATGGTTCTATTGTTTAGAAATAGCATGATTTTTGTTTTGAGAAAAGGGAGAATTTTGAACATCGCCTGAGTGAGTGTGGAACAGAGGAAGAATGAAACACTCAGTAATAAATGTTTTGGGGTTTGGTACCAGCTCCTGAAGGGGCAGTTAGAACCATTGGAAGACAGAGAACACTGAAAAAGAAAGAAGTCAAGAATATGGAGAAACTGTGACAGGCAATATCAATGTCTTTAGGAATGTGAGGGCTAATATTTTAGTATTCTGTGCTTTATTATCTTCCCAAACCCTAAATGAAAGTGTGTTGAACACCAGAGCCTTGTGCTTTGAGACCCGTGGGGAAATGATAGCACCACATCATGCCAAGGCTATAGTAAGATGATAGCTATTGTAAGAACGAATGAAAAATGTAGATCAAGAATCCAGCAGAAGAGAAATCGTTGCCATGAACGACCTAGAGGAAGGATAGCAGACCTAGGAATTCTTGATGATCCTGAGCTGGGATATGTATGAAGACCATGGTGAAAATGCTGATTTTTTATGAAAAGTGGGATGGGTGACCCTAGGTGACTGAAAGACTTGGGACCCCAGAGGCAGCATACACTTTTGTTACACAAAAAAGAAAGAAAAACCACACTTTTATTATAACTTTTAAGCATAGAACAAGTGCTGGAACTAGGTGAACCAAGTGCTACTAGAGATTAGCAGGCAAAAGATTAATAAGGAATTAAGAAAAGAACTAAAGAAATACAATAGCATATATATTGTATTCATATAAATATATACTAGGAATGTTCCTAAAGATGATTGGAAATGTTTGTTTTCTTAAATAGCTTAATATTTTCCATAGCAATCTTGCTTAGTTAGCCTGTTAATTTGCTTATGGACAAACACAAATGCCCAAATGCTTTCTATATTTTTATTTTCAAGGTGTCTTTAATCTCTACTTAGATAATTCAAGGCAAACTTGAGTACTGTGCCTGGCTGGCTTAATTAGCATATATTATGAGTCACAGGGAACTGGATTAATTAGGTTTAGCTGTTTAATGAGACTGCCCTTAATTTACTGTCATATTTCATAATAATAAATATAATGTTAAACTATTACAGAGTTCACTTGCAACACAAGAGCGAAAAACTATCCACTAATGTGATTTTTATGGTAGAGTCTTTAATGAATAGTTTCTAAATTATGGGTAACTGCAATTACCATAAGTGCTTTCCCATATTTTTATTTTAAAGATATGTTTAATTACAACTTTTCCTCTAATTGAGCTAGATTTGTTAAAACTAGTTATCATAGGGTATTAGCAACTACAGCTTATAATAGTTTTGTATTTATATGGCTCACCATCTGTGGGTATGGATATTGATGTAGCTTGAAGGAATATTTTTGCTTTATTCAATATACCAGTTTACCTTGTAATCCCTTTTTGCTATCAGTGGTGAATTAGAAAATAGGAAGAAAGGAACTAATGTAATTTAAACATTTTACCTTTGTGTTTTACCATGTATCTGTGCATTGTCAAGTAAATTATTTGAAATTTGGTTTATATCTTTCTAATGTGAAAATTTTATATTGCACGATGAAATATGTGGAAGGTATATATACTTCTGGCTTTCCCCAGGCCACTATAAAACCTGAAAGGAAACATATGCAACACATTTTATTTAGAAAGTAAATTTCTGAGAGTACTTTCCAGTCATTCTCTTTCAATGTACTGACTATATCTATTTTATATTATTGTCAATCTGGAAGGCACTAAACATCTAAGGGAAACAAACTTCATATGTGCCAAGTATATGAAGAACTGCCTCAATATATTTTTTAATAATAGAAATAATAAAGATGACACTGTGGTTTTATAAATGTGACAAACATCCATAAATTCTGATCTGAAGCTAGACTGCCCTTGGGCATGCTATGGTATGGGCTAATAGGTTGTGTTGTGACCGGTGTGTCCCATAAAGCATGTCAGCGAGAGTATCATCTCACATATAAGGAGTTCCACCTGCCTAGTAACAAGGTCATAAAATGTAAGAGGAGAGGATACCTCACAGCCAAGAAGCAGTCTGAAACTAAAGAGGATTATCAAAGCGAAAATGCAGTTTTCTAGCAAAAGGCTAATAAATAGCTTATTTAATGAAATTAGCATTTTAAGATATTGATATCAATGAATGAAATCACTGGCTAGAAAATATAAACAACAGCCTGGAAGTCAAGGGTGTATTTGCTTCTATTAGAGGCTGGTTCCATCACTTGATGTTTCTGGTCTGTGTCAATCTTGCTCTAATTAAAATATCGGGTCTTATTTAAAGAGGTCTATGATATAGAACTCCCTTATGACCCAGCAATAGCACTGCTTGGGATTTACCCAAGGGATACAGAAGTGCTGATGCATAGGAGCACATGTACCCCAATGTTCATAGCAGCAATGTCAACAATAGCCAAAACATGGAAAGAGCCTAAATGTCCA
>NC_043707.1:85657110-85738399 GCF_006229205.1 Suricata suricatta
ATATATACAATGGAGTACTACATGGCAATGAGAATGAATGAAATATGGCCATTTGTAGAAAAGTGGATGGACCTCGAGGGTGTCATGCTAAGCAAAATAAGTCAGGCAGAGAAGGACAGATGCCATATGTTTGCACTCATAGGTCTAACAGGAGAACAGGAGAAACCTAATGGAGGACCATGGGGAGGGGAAGAAGGAAAGAGAGTTGGGGAGAGAGAGGGACGCAAAACTTGAGAGACTATTGAATACTGAAAACGAACTGAGGGCTGAAGGGGGAGGGGGAAAAGAGGTGGAGGTGGTAGAGGAGGGCACTTGTGGGGAAGAGCACTGAGTGTTGTATGGAAACTAATTTGACAATAAACTACTTAAAAAAAATAAAGAGGTCTATGATAAAATGGATGGTTATGAGGCAGTGAGGTCCTGTGAGGTCATAGTCTATAATCTCTAGAAGGTAGTAATCTCATTTGGTCTTGGGATGCTCTACAACCTAGTGGCAAAAACAAAGGAAATGGTAGTACTTGTGGATACACATGCCTATAAAATCAACATGTATGTGTGTGTGTGTGTTGGGAAATTAGGGAGTTGCATTACAAAAAGATATTTGGTGATGTTGTCATGAACCAGTTTACTATGGTAATTTTTTATTTAACATTCTCTTTCCTAGCAGTATATATAAAAACCTTCAATGGATACCTATTGCTTTTGCTGCCCAAGGTACATTCATCCTAAATCTGGTAGCTATAAGCTTAATTTTTCTTTGAATAATCACCCACTCTCTATTCTCAGTCTATTTGGATGAATCATGTTATGTAGGCCTAAAACGAAGCAACATATCCCCTAGAAATATGATTGTTTGCAGGTGTGACAAAAGATACTTTCAAATATGCATTGTCAAAGTATACAATGGCTCTTTATTAAAACATGTGATCAGATATTAGAAGGCATGCCAGTTATTCAAAAGAATGCTACAATTATTAAATTGCCTGCTTGGCAATTATAGCTTTGAAAATGAAAATTGTAAAAATCATGATTCATGCCTTTATTCCACAAATATTTATTGATTTCCTACTAAGTGCCAGGCATCTTGTCAGACAGGAAAGATAACCCTGCCCTCATGGAACTTACATTCTAGTGGGGAAGACAGATAGTAAACAAGTAAGTAATAAATAATTTCAGATAGTGAGATGAGCTGTGAGAAAAATAAAGCAGGAAAGATAGTAGAGAGTGATGGAACAGGAGCATGGAGCTATTTTAGATGGAATAGCCAAGAAATTACATTTCAAATGCTCAAGTGATATTTTAGCAGAAACATGAATAATGTAAAAGATGTGGCAACAAACAAAAAGAAAAATGGCAAAACTGCCAGCCTCTAAGTCAGTTATTTTAAATGCCATAAAAACAGATGGGTCTTTATAATATCAAGAAACAAGAAGATGCATAAGGATAAAGTCCAGAAAAAAACCCTAACATTTATGGTCAGATGATTTTCAACAAAAGGTCACAGGTAATTCAGTGAGAAAAGAATAGTATTTTCAACAGACAATAGGATATACACATGCAGAATAATGATTTTTACCCCGACCTCACACCACATACAAAAATTAACTCAAACTAAATCAGAAACTGAAATGTAAGGGCTAAAACTCTAAAATTCTAAGAAGAAATACAAGGGTAAATCTCCATGATCTCCAATTAGGCAATGATTTCTTAGATATGAAGCCAAATGTGATAAAAGAGATAATTTACTTTATAAAATTAAAAATTTTTGTGCTTCAAAAGAGACCACCAAGAAAAGGAAAAGACAACCCATAGAATGGAAGAAAATATTTGCAAATCATCTTAGGGTCTAATATCCAGATTATATGGACAACCCTTATAGTTCAAGAATTGAAAGACCCAAATAACCTAATTAAAAATGGCCAAAGAATTTTAATAGGCATTTATTCAGAGAAGACATATGAATGGCTAATAAATGCATGAAAAGACACTCAACATCATTAGTCATTAAAAAAATGTATATCAAAATCATCGGAGTAAATATCATATTAACATACTACTTCATAGGGTGGCTATAATAAAAAGATAGCAAATAATGGTGAGAATGTGGAGAAATTAGAATACTCATTCATTGCTGGGGGGAATGTAGTTTGTGGTAGTCACTTTAGACAAGAGTTTAGAAACTTCTCAAAATGACAAACATAATTACCATTTTGTGAAACTGAGTAATTTCATTCTTAAGTAACAACCCCCCCAAAATGAAAACATACATCCACATACACACTTAGAAATGAATGTTCTTAGCAATATTTTTCATAATGGCCTCAAAGTGGAAATAATTTAAATGTCTATGAACTGATGGATAAACAATCTGTGGTATATCCATGTACTAGAATATTTATTTGGCAATACAAAAATGAATGAATGAGTAATAAATTCTACACTTAGCACATTATGCTAACTGAAATTAGTCAGTCACAAACCCCCCGTATATTGTATGATCTCACTTATCTTAAATACCCAGGTTAGGCAAGTGTATAGAGATAAAGTAGATAGATGAGTGATTGTCTAGGGCTGGCAGGAAATGAAGGGGAGGGAGTATGGAAAGTGATTGTTAATGGCTTCAAATTTTCTTTTTGGAATGATGAAAATGTCTAAAAATTGCATTATGGTAATGGTTACACAATTCTATTAATATACAAAACCTACCACTTTAAGGTGTGTAAATTATATCAATAAAGCAGTTAACAACAGCGACAGGTTCAGCATGACTAGAGAAAGAATAGTTGAAGGAAAGAGTAAAGAGGGGCAGGGACCAGGATATATATAATTTCAGAAATTTTAAAGCCACTAGGGCTTTATAAGCAGAAGCGTGCCATGATATGATTCATATAATGACATAATCTAATAACATATGATATATTAATATACTATATAATTATGTTATAATAATCATATAAGAATATGTGATAATTATGTAATATATAATCAAATGTATAAGTGTTAATATTCAAGAATAGTTAAATTTTTTATTTTTCTATGTTCATACCTTTTTTTGTTGTGAATTAGAGATGTAAGTCCAACTCAAAGTGCTAATCGAATCTTTTGAAAAAACAGACTAAATAAAGATTAGTGAATAAAGTCCTCTGATGTACCCATTTTCTAGATCTTCCAGAAAAATTAGCCAAATCTGTGTGTATCTAAGAAATAGAAATGCAAATGCTTAACTAAAATTTAAATAAAAATAAAAACTCAAATGCTTTTTCATCTGTAAATAAAATATAAAGGTCATTCACTTCATTTCCTTCACTTGGGGAAGGAAACTAAGGAAATCAAACATATATTTAGTGGAACGCTGACAGAAATCTTCTGTTCCTACTGCAGTGTTTACTGAATTTTACTATTTGTAGATTTTTTCATATTGAGTTACAAATTATTTGGTTCCAACTGGGGATTATAACTTCGGAGTTGCAGTATTATTTCAGTTACTGAAGAATAAAATTCTAGGGAGAAAATATAAATAGTAATACTTTAAGTGGAATAGAGGGAGGTATGGGATGTCTCTGAAATCAACGGAGTAAATAACATATTAAAACGATTTTAATACCTATTTTCTAACCATCTTCATCAAATTGTTACCTTTTAATTTAAAAATCCATAATTTACATAAAATTTTCCAAGTTTTTATTCTTATATCAAACACTCAGAATAACATTTTCTTCACTTGGCCTCATCAGATGAAAGCCTCACCCTTGTGAGCCCTTTAGGCAGCTGACCAGAGCATCTAGAGAAATGTCTGATATCTTGTCTTTTAGCCAATCGTTTCATGTACTCCACATACTATTAAATATTAAAGTGATTTCTTCCAAGGTAGACTGGGATGATTTTGGAGTTTGTTTTGTTTTTTTCCCCTTGAATATGAAGGATGCAGATCACTTAGTATAACTCACACAAGCTAATTCTAATGTAATTCAAACGTAGTGAGATGCAGATCACTTAGTATAACTCACACAAGCTAATTCAAATGTAATTCAAACGTTGTTTCTTTCAGGGACAAACTTTAGTTTGAATATATACTCATGGGAACTGGCAAGAGACAACTACGGAGCTGCTGCCATACTGGTATGTTAGGTTGGCTAGTGGGTGTGTCCTCTTGTCTGGGGCAGACATGGACTCTGGGATTTATTTTTCCATAGTTTACAGTTTCCATGTGGGCTTCCTCACACCCTCTGTTTGGCTATAGTGCAGCAGGCTGCAGCGTGTAATGTGTTTGACTCAAGAAATTTAACTACTGTGGTTTCTTCATTTATAACAAAGAAAAAAATTACTGTGATGATTAAATGAAACATTATGTGTAAGCAGGACCAGCTATACACTTAGTGTTGCAAAATTAAAATGTCAGTTTCCTTGTTCAATGATTATTACTAATGACACATTGGCAATAGCAGAGCATTAAACCAAGTGTGGGGTGCTTCTAAGTGCAAGACTTGGTGCAACCGCACTGGTCATTGGTCACATACCCCTGAGGCCCCGCCTGTGTGTAAGATACAGAGTATAGGGGCACCTGGGTGGCTCAGTCGGCTAAGCATCTGACTCAGGTCATGATCTCATGGTTTGTGAGTTTGAGTCCCATGTTGGGACCCATGCTTCAGTGCTACAAAACATTCATTTCCTTCTCTGTCTGCCACTCCCCTGCTCATTCTTTCTCTCTCTCTCAAAAATAAATAAACATTTTTAAAAAGATACATAGTATATGTGGCATATATACTATACCGTAGTCCCTCCTTATCTCCAGTTGTGCTTTTCATGGTTCCATCTACCTGTAGTCTGCTGCGGTCTTGAAGCAGGCGACCCTCCTTCTGACTAATCCTTAGCAGGTCAGTAGTAGCCTAGCGCTATGTCACAATGCCAACATCATTCACCTCATTTCATTTCATCCTGTTCGCATTATATCATCTCACATCAACACGAGAAGAATGAGTACAATACTAGGTATTTTGAGGGAGACAGGGGCCACATTAATGTAATTTTTATTAAAGTTTATTGTTATAATTGTTCTATTTTATTATTAGTCTTTGTTGTTAATCTCTTACTATGCTTAATTTATCAGTTTTAACTTTATCATAGATTTGTATGTATGGGAAAAACAGCATATATAGGGCTCGATATTATCCATGGTTTTAGGCATTCACTGTAGGTTTTGGAATATATACCCTATGAATTAGTGGGGACTACTGTATATGGTATATATAGCATAGGAGGCACTCAATGTATGGTAACTGTTGTCACTTCTTTATCTATTTTCATTCAGACTTCTTTTCCCTAAATTACAAAATGTGTATTCATTGTAATTGGATATTTTTTCAACCATAGCGTTGCAATGTGATGACTTAAATTTTTTTATTTTTATTTTTTAGAGAGAGCATGAGCAGAGAGAGGAAAGAGGGAGAAAGAGAGGGAGAGGGGTAGAGGAAGAGGGAGAGAGAGAGAGAGAGAGAGAGAGAGAGAGAGAGAGAGAGAGAGAATCTTCAGCAGGCTCCATGCTCAGTGTGGAGTCTCTATCCCATGACCCTGGGATCATGACCTGATCCAATATCAAGAGTTGAATGTTCAACCAATTGAGCCACCCAGATGTCTCCCCTTTTCCTATTTTTATTCTTTAAAATTATTACTTTTTTAAAATTGCAAAATCTCCAAACTTTAACAGAACTTATTACGCTTCATCATACTGTGTAGTCTCTCTATACTATGTTCCTAATGTCTCCTTGCCCTTGAAAAATAGAAATGATTGAGTTTTTTTTATCATATTGTACAGATATCACAACTTACAAGGGTATTGTATCCAAATGAATCCATCATGTTAAAAATATTGTAAGTCATAAAATACATTTAATACACCTAACTTACTGAACATCATAGCTTAGCCTAGCCTGCCTACTTTATATATGCTCAGAACACTACATTAGCCTACTTCTGGGAAAAATCATCTAATACAAAGCCTATTTTATAATAAAGTACTGAATATCTCATGACATTTATTGGATAGTGTACTAAAAATGGGATGCAGAATAGTTGCACGAGTATAGGATGGTTGAAAGTCGGTGTTTACCCTCGTGATGCTATGGCTCGCTGCCTCTGTCCAGCATCAGGGGACAGTACTGTCCTGTGTATTACTAGCCCAGCAAGAATCACAATTCAAAATTCGAAGTACAGTTTTTAGTGAATGGATATTGCTTTTGCATCATCGTAAAGTTGAAAACTTTTAAGCTGGGAGATGTCTGTACTTGACCAAACTAGCATTGTTGTGATCATTTAAGAAAACTCTTTCTTTTTGGCTCTTTTATTGCACCACTAGAAATGCCTTATTAAAATAGAGCATCTTTATATATATATATATGTGTGTGTGTGTGTGTGTGTGTGTGTGTGTGTGTGTGTGTGTGTGTATGTATATAGTTTTCATGGAAAACTATATAGCTTTAAATATTTTAAATATTTTCTTCATTTTTCTATTCCTAAAAGTCTTTAAGCCACACACAAACACACACACACACACACTGGAGAGGTCTGAGTTTAAAAAAATATATAACTCAGGAAAGCAAAAAATACATTTAATATATTGATTATGAGAGTGATATACATAACCTTTTTCAGCCTCTCTCTCTCTCTCACTCTCTCTCTCTCTCTTTGGTTTTAATTTGCTTTATTTGCTTTTCTATTTGTAGATTAGGGAGGTTGGGACTGATATCAGTCCATTGAAGTGCCCTCCAATATTTTAATTCTTAAAATGTATTTCTACCTCTTCTCATTCCTATTTATACACTCTCAGTGCCAGGCTTAGTGTGTGTGTGTGTGTGTGTGTGTGTGTGTGTGTGTGTGTGTGTGTGTAGACTTGTATCATTTGACTCTTACAAAAATTTTTTGAATATTGTTTGTGGATGGTAATGTTCTCATTTTATAAGGAGGAAAACAGAACCTCAGAAAGAGTTAATGACTTGGCCAGGGTCACACAACTAATAAGTATTAGCACGAGACCCAACTCCAAATTCTGAGAACCACTGGTAGTATTCACTTTCCTGAATGCTATAGGGTAAAAAGAAGAGGTGGAGAAGTTAAGGGGGGAAGAGATGAAAGAAAACAGTGTCATAGTTGGTGGTGTGCTGGAAAATGTTTGCAAGCTGGCTAAGGGTAAGGGAGAGCCTGATTTGTTGTGTTTGTTAATTTCCCTGGTGTTATTATGCCCATAGTTTCATCCTGTGGTGTGATGTCACTCAAGGTGGAGTTGGGAAGAAATACAGACAGTAATGAGTCAATATGAATCTAACATACCACTGGTAGCAGACAAAATGTTACAGTGAATTGTGAAAAAAAGTTTTGAGAAAATGTCTTCAGATTTATAGCTCAGGAGAATGGGGAGCATAGTTTGGGGACATGTACTCATTATTTAAACGCTCCTTAGGCTTCTCATTGTCAATCCAAAGTTTTAATCTCAGCATTCCAAACCATTTCAGCCTGAAACCAACACAGAAAAAACTGGGAACCCAAGAGGAATTTAAAGTCCCTTCTTATACATAGCCATTGAATGTTTCAGTTTTTACCTCTCAGTTTGAAAGGCACCTGATATTGGAGCTCTGGATCAAAACATTTGCAAGCAGCTACAAATCCCTTCTCTAAGAGAATCATGATGTTTAAAGTTTAATTAGTATGTAAACTGTAGAGTTTAATAAAGCTCTCATTGGTCAAACTATATAATTTATGTATTTTTGAGAAATAAGGTAAAAAAGGCTTTTAAATTTACAGGGCTGAACATAACTGCAGGCTAACTCTAAACCTATTATTCAAAGTAGGTGAAGGATAGCATTGACCTCAGTGAATTTTTAAATGTACTTATTCTAGGCAAAAAGAAAGATCATGCGGCTGCTAATAGAAATAACTATATCAGAGAACTGTGTTGAGTTTATATTTGTGGGAGAAGGAATATAAACAGTTTTTAACCTCTAGTGCCTGTAGTAAGGCATAATTTAAAACTTTATCAATGTTTAAGAATCTCTGGAGAATTAAAAACATCATGTCATAACCTGATTAAAGGCACCTGTCTGATTTATTTACCTTAAATCCAACACTTGACCTCAATCAAGGCAGGTAAGGAAGAAAATTATCATTAAAAAAAGCCAATAATTCTGACAATGATTAGTGCATAATCTCAGCTTCAAGAAGGGTATTAAGAAATAGAGGCAATGTCCAGAGAAGCTGTGATCCAAGTAATGAATGGCTATTAACAGTGTAAAAGAAAAAACTGGAGAATGAAGGTAACATCTGAGATGTTCATAAAATAAGGTAGGGTAATATGTGAAGCTTAGAATAGGCAATAATAAAATGAAATCCTTATAAACCATATTAAGGAGTTGGGGAAGTTAGTAGGAGCTTTGCCAAGTTATCTGAAGAATGAAATAGAAATTAATTTTATGGGAGTATTAAGATCTTAATGTCTTGCTTTCTAAGTGTAATATAATTCAATAAATAAGATCCTATTCAGTTTTCTGGTTCTAAGGAAGAAAAACAGATTCTGTAATGGAAAAGGAAACTCGAATTTTAGATAGGTCAATGGAGAAGCAATTTTTGTGCCACATGGTATTTGTCAGTAGTTTTTGGAGCATTTCAGAAATGTTTTCCTTCAAACTGCCCTTTATCATTTTTTTTCCATAGCAACACTTTATCTTTCCTTTATTTGACAATCAGAAGATAGGATTTTTAAAAAAGGTTCCCACTTTTCACACTGTCAGTTTCACCAGAGGCCTTGGTAAGTACAACTAATCCCCCACAGCTCTGTAATATTCAAAAGCCATGCATTAGCACTAAACTGGAGTTGAAGGTGAGTAGGAGAAGATATAGGATAAACAAGAAAAACTTCCCGTTCCTCAGTTTTTCCACATGTGAAATGGGCTTTTTACCAATGATCAATTTTTATAAGTTGTAGTATTTAGCCCCTAAAAATAATGAGAAAGAGTGCTCCACTCTCCATTCAACATGGTGACAGCATTACTTTCTCCCAGACTACATAAATGAGAGAAGGTAAACAATGGACTGCCGTGAACATTCCCTGAAAATTCATCAGTCATAAAAACTCTTCTCACCTGCTCTGGATATCCATCCATACTCCTTTGCCCTTTAGTTTGAATTAAGCACCGTCCAGGCTGAGGTCCCCGGGTGGCCTGTGAAGAGGGGATCTGAATAGGCAATGGTGACTGAAATTGCTGGATGGTCACTTTGTTTATATTTCCCTCATATGGCTGCTGCTCCCGGCTTCGATGCTGAAGGCTTTGGGACCCCATCAACGTCTGGATGTGGCTGCCTGCCTGTGGAGAAAATAATTTGTCAGACGAAGATCCGCGGTGTTGGAAGGATGTGATTAAAGCAGAAAACACGTACAGAGCACCTCTCTGGTAAAGTGGCATCATTTGGGCTCTCAGCCACTGCTGGAAAGGATAATGAAAAAACAGTAAGGGTCTGCCTACTGTGGTTTGTGAAAATGTTAATATTGGAGCAAGGTCGCATTAAATACATTCATAGTCACTGGAGGCCTTGCCACAGATTATACTGTCCCCCATTTTAAGCGAGCAAAATTCTCCCTGAAAAATCTCAAGAAGAAAAAGAAGTCACAACTTAAAAGTAAAGTGGAGTTCTATTTGGTATTTTATTTTGAATAACCACAGGCAGAGAGATGTAATACAGGAACCATCAGGAGGAGAATGATAGAACCTAGTTCCTAATTCTGTTGCAAAAGAATCGAAGTGTATATGTTCCTTTATGCCACAGTGCATAATGAGCTTGTTCAGGTGATTAAACAATCAGTATTTATTAATTTTCTGGATTAGTAAATCAAGAGTATGGTTTTGGGAATATTTAAGTCACATTGAAAATGACTGATGTGATAAATTCCTGTGAGTATCTGTAGCTCATGGAGACACTAGATATGGAAAGGTCTTCAAAGTAAGGTCTGTATGCTTATGCTCTCATCAGGAGCTTTCACAAAGATTCATTAGTACCTCATGTGAAGCAATAGTGATCACTTCTAATTTTTTAAATATTTATTTATTTTTGAGAGACAAAGTGCAAATGAGAGAGGGGCAGAGAGAGAGACAGAGAGAAAGAGAGAGAGAGAGAGAGAGAGAGAGAGAGAGAGAGAGAGAGAGAGAGAGAATTGGAAGCAGGCTCCAGGCTGTGAGCTGTCAGCACAGAGTCCGATGTGGGGCTCGAACTCATAAACAATGAGAGCAAGTCCTGAGATGAAGTTGGATGCTTAACCAACTGAGCCACCCAGGTTCCCCAATAATGATCATTTCTCACTTCTTAAGGGTGGCAGTTGGAAGGAGAGGGCATGTCCACTTGGGCTCCCATCTTCATACGATATGGTGCATACTACTGTTCCTGTGCTCACTCTGATTTTCTCACCTTTGTTCTAGCATCAGTTCCTTCAGTCATTCTATGTGATACCTTTTCCATCAAGCAAGCAGTTCTGCTTGTGGGCAGGTAACCTAGAATATGCCTCTCAAAACTGGTCTAACATGGAAATTGAATGCTTGTCGTTAATACTTTTAAACATATGTTTTACTGTTGTGCTTGGTACTTCACTTATTACTATGGAAGCATCTGAGGGGTTACTTCCTGAATTCATTTTTTTCCTTGTTGATCTTTTAAGGTAGATAATTTGGACTTCAAAAGTGAATTTTACCTTAGAATTCATTAGCTAGGAAAGCCTGTGGATTCTGTTCTTTTGTAACAAATTTGTAATTCATTAGCTAGGAAAGTCGGACAAATCAAGATTTTTGACTAAGAAGTCAGATTGGAGGAATAAAGGAAAAATTATTAAACATGTATTCAAGGAAGAGATTGCATTTTTAAAAATTCTTTAAAAAAGAGCAATATAAGGAAATGGTAATCAGGGAATATCATTTGGAGAAGATAAGAAGCATATTGTGAACAAGAGGTGATTTCAGTGAAAAATATTTAAAGTTATTATTTGGTAATATGAATGGCAAAGTAAACAACTATTTGATTATATATTTAAACAGCCAACTAGTTTTCTTATCATGTGCAATTTTTTTACATTCAGAAACAGTAAACATATTTCACTCATGAGAAATTGGAAGAAAAGATGTAAAAAAAGAGTGTCAGGCTAAACCAGCACAATGTGAAAATAATTAGCAATACAGTGTTATTCAACACAACTAACCAAGAACGGCAAAACTATAACATCATAAACACAGCTAAGATAACTTCATAAAGGGCAAAGGTATATTTCTTTATTGCATATTCCATCCTCAGAAACCTAAATGAAAGGAGGTGTTGCAACTTTGAGAGCTATTCTAGATGACTGATCACCCTCCTGGTCAAATTTTTGTCTTCAGTTTGATTCTTTCCTACCTCCATGGAATTTCATGGCCTCTTGTTCGGTAGGAGAGGAAAATCATGGTAAACTATATAACATTTTGAGCTGCTATGCTCTGAATGAACTCACTAGCATGCTAAGTTATGAGAATTTACATAGCTAGACAATGATTTCCTGGAGTTAGAGGAGCTGATGATGTAGGCCAGCTGAAACTGTCTACCTTGGCTATGGAACAATAAATTGATTTTACACTTATACCTGCTTGTCACCTCCACTATCATAATTCGTGGGTCTTCAGTCAGTGCTTGAGCCAGTGGAAAAGAGGAAGACCATCAGTTTAATTGAAAGTGATCCCATAGACAAGCAAAGAATTGTTAACATCCAGAAAAACTTTGAGAGATCTAGAACATTGCTTTAAGCCCATGGATGCATAATCTACATGAGAAGATCAATAACTGCTTAACAATACTTCATGGACTAGAATATTTTGGTAATGGTCTATCCAAGGGTGAGAAGTTTATTGCATATATTATATATAATTATAATAGCTTATAGACTGATTTTTCTGGTTTATTTTTTCCTTCTGATGGGACATCTGGAGCCCAGGATTATGCTTTGATTTGGAACTCCTTGAAGGCAAGCACTCTAACCCACCTAGCATCCTTAATGACTGGCACAGTAACTGGCATTTAATAAATAATAAATAATGACTACTATCCAAACACTAGGTGCTAAACAATGCACTAAAATTTACCTTATATATATTACCTCAATTTTGCTAAGGAGGAAACTAAGGCTTGAAGAGATTAAGTAGCTCTCCCAAGTAATTTGCACTACTGATAAATTGACAGGATCAGGATTTGAACCAAGGCTGTCTGACTATTAAAAAATATGCTCTTAAACACAAAATTATTCTGCAATCCCCTTACCCCCAAATCGACTCTCTCTGCCTAGTAGTTGAACTGTGAATTGAAAAAGAACCATGAAAAGGAACAAAAGGATCAGATTATAGGACATATTAACTTTCCTTAGCAGCTCTTTAATTTGACAAAGGGCCATTCCTACTTATTGAATTAGGTCTGTTATCTATTTTAGATCCTATGGATGTGACTTAGATTATTATAGTTAAGCAAATAAGTATATTTAGTAATCTTTCCACAGGTATGAAGTAATGAAGCTCATGTTCTCAGATGGTTTGTTAAAACGTCAAATGAGCATGAAAGGAATGTGCTGTAAAATGATATGTTTGCATCAGTATAGTTCTTTCATTCTGTATTGGAGCTACAGGCTGCAGTGAATGCAGAGAGGGAGTGACAGCTGTAGAAAGCTGAGCATTAACACTAAATTTTGTGTAAAGTTAAGCAAACATAAATGACATAAGACATCTAATGGGACAGTTATGGTATTGGAGGGACTGTAAAGAGGAAGTTTTCCTGACTGGCACAAAGGCTTAAGAAAGGTAATGAGGATGCTCATGATGAAGTACAAAGGGCTAATGAAAATGTAGAAAATGTCAGAGGCTGGATTTGTTCAAGCAGAGGGTTATCTTTGAGAACACTGACTCATACTGAAGGGGAATTTGAACATGAAGGTTTCTGTAAAGACTGTGCTACACATTTTGAATGATAAAAAGAAATAGAGAAGATCTGACATTTGTTTTGAACTTTCAATGGGAGCTTGGGCAAAATAACATGTATTTGAGGAGAATAGTGATGAAACATAGTATTTTCAAGTTAACCCAAAAGGATTCTGTCAGAATTTCCAGGGAAAAACTCCAATCTCCATAGGACCCAAGAAAACATTTATGTCAGTACCACAGGAAAGAAATGTTGATTTGATACCAAATGGCACTGTTCATGCAAAATTCAGCCGACAGCTAAACTGGCTTATTATGTACAAATTTAAAGTGTTTGGGAGGTTTTGTATGATATAAAAGAAATGACTTTCTCACTACAACACTGCTTTGGTTCACACTATTCTCTTAGCAAAGAAAGTTAGACTGAGAAGTTTATTACCCAATTTGGTCATCTGTTTTACTAGCCATCTTGACTCTTGAACCACTTAGATTTGCTTCCAAAAATCAAACAGAGCCTCAGAGGATGACAGTTTATGCCACTGAGGATATTCAAATGGACACAATTCATTCTCTCACATTAAGTCCAACAGAGTTCAAAAATGTTTGGCATGGAAAGAGCCTAAATGTCCATCACCTGATGAATGGATCAAGAAGATGTGGTATATATATATACAATGGAGTATTACATGGCAATGAGAATGAATAAAATCCGGCCATTTGTAGGAAAGTGGATGGACCTTGAGGGTGTCATGCTAAGCGAAATAAGTTAGGCGGAGAAGGACAGATACCATATGTTTGCACTCATAGGTCTAACAGGAGAACAGGAGAAACCTAATGGAGGACCTGGGGGAGGGGAAGAGGGAAAGAGAGTTGGGGAGAGAGAGGGACACAAAACTTGAGAGACTATTGAATACTGAAAACGAACTGAGGGTTGAAGAGGAAGAGAGAGGGGGGAAAAGAGGTGGTGGTGATGGAGGAGGGCACTTGTGGGGAAGAGCACTGGGTGTTGTATGGAAGCCAATTTGACAATAAACGATTTAAAAAAAATGTTTGGGAGCAGTGTCAATGACACAGAATCATCTACAAAGGATAGCTCAGTAACTAATCTCAAGGAACTAGTGAAATTTATTTAAATGAGTCAGTTTCAATAGTTTGTATAACAACAACTACAAAACAGTCCTAAATCACTTTCTCTTTATACCAGTGTTCTATAGTGACTTTTTTGTAGTAAGCAGGTTAAGTTTTAAAAATACAGGCAGTTGGACTTCTGCTTCCAGGTAGATGAAATAGACCAACTTTTCCCTGTTCCCTTTAAGAACAACTGAAATTCTTTGATATTTTATGTAAACAAATATAAGGAAGCTCCGGAAAGAAGACAGAAAAATGCAGATTAATTACAGATTTGGAGACCAAGTAAAAACATGGAAGTGAATCTCTTTGGTTTAATTTTTTGTCATATATCCCATAGTATGATTAGAGAAGGCCTAGTAGAGAGTCAGGACCTTCTCTATCATTCAATGAGGCTACTCCCACTGAGGTATCAGTGGAGACCACCTGTGGAGCTGAAAATGTCATCCGCAACTAGCAATAACATGGATACTCAATGGAAAAATTCAATTTCTCCCTTCCTGGCCTGAGTGAGGTAGTGCCCCACTCTTCTTGAGTTGGAGTGGTGTCAGAGAAAGACAACTAAAACATAAGGTTTAAGTACAATCCAGCGTTTTATAAAATTATATGAAAATTTATAGGTTTAAATCGTACCAAGAACCTGTAAAATGTTAAACTAAAGGAAAAAGACAATCAGTAAATGACAACACTGAGAGAACAGAGAGGCTAGCATTATCTGACAAAGATTTTAAGGTAGCTAATTTAAAACATGCATCAATGACCAATTATGCATATGCTTAAAACAAATACAAAATAGAAACCCAGCTAAAAAATATAAAATCTCAGCAAGAACTAGAAGATATTAAGAAGAAACAAATGGAACTTTTAGAACTGGAAAATACAGTAACTGAAAAACTCAGTGGATGGGCTTAAGAGAAGAACTTAGAAAACAAAGGAAAGAAACAGTAAACTAGAAGAGGGGACAATAGAAATCATCCAATTTGAATAACAGAGAAAAGACACTGAAAAAAATGAAGAGAGTTTTAGGGTTCTATTAGTCTATACAAAACTCCTAACAATCATATTATCTAAAGGAAAGGAGGAAGAGAATGGGGCTGAAAATTAAATGAGGAAATAATTGCTGAAAAATTCTGATATTTGTCAAAATATGAAAACCTACAGGTTTAGTAAGCAGAGAGAACATCACACAGATTAAACCCAAGGAAAACCATGCATTGACACATTATAATTAAACCTCTGAAAACTAAAGACAAAGAAAAATGTCTTAAAGGCAGCCTGAGAAAAATGACATCTCACCAGAGAGTAAAAACAATTCAAATGGCAGTGGATGTCTCAAGAAGTGGTGTAATATTTTTCAAGTGCTGAAGGAAAAGAACTGTCAACCTAACATTCTATACCAGTAAGAATGTTCTTCAGGAATGAAAGAGAAATTGAGACATTCTCAGATGAAGACAAATGAAGAAAATTTGTCACCACCAGACCTATCCTAAAGGAATAGCTAAAGGAAGTTCTCAAAATAAAAAGAAAATAATAAAAGAAGAAATCTTGGACCATTAGGAAGAAAGAAAGAACATGGAAAAAATATATGGGTAAATATAATGAGCTTTCTTTATCTTCTTGAATTTTCAAAGTTATGTTTGATGACTGAAGTAAAACTATGTCACTATCTGAGATGGTTCTAAATATGTGTAGAGAAAATGTTTAAGACGGCTATAAGCAGAGGAGGGTGAAATGACAGAAAGACGGGTAAAGTTTCCACACTTCACTTAAACTGTTAGGTGATGACATTAGCAAACTCTGGTAATTTATGTATATAGAATATAATAGCCAGAGTGACCATTTTAAAAACTACACAAAGAGGTTTACTAAAAACACTATAAATAAATAAAAATGAAATTCTAAAAAAATGTCCAAATAACACACAGGAAATAGGTTAAAAAAGACAAAACAGAGAAGCTTAGAGAGAGACAGAGACAGAGACAGAGAGAGACAAAGAGAGAGAACAAACAGAAACAAAAATTACATTAAAACTTTAAACCTTAATGTATCAGTTCTTAAATGCAAAGAGACTAAATGTACAAATTAAAAGACATCTCGACAGAAGGATTAAAGAACATTACTCAACTATGTGCAGACTATAAAAACTATATGCAGACTTTACTTCAAATACAACAATATAGGTAGATAAAAAGTAAAAGGATTAAAAACATATATCATGCAGATATTAATTAAAGGAAAAGAGAAGGGGCTGTATTAATACTAGATAAAGTAGATTTCAGAGCAGACAAAATACACTCAAGATAGAGAGGGATCTTATGTCATGAAAAAAGAGTCTGTCCATCGAGGGGATATAGCAATCCTAAATGTGTACATTGCAAATAACAAAGCTATAGATATGTGAGCAAAACTGATAGAACTTGAGGAGAAACAAATACACAATTATAGTTGGAGATTTCAACACTCTTCTCTCAGTAATTGATAGAACTACACTGAAAATCAGCAAGAGTATAGAACCACTCAACAATATCATCAACTAACCAGATCTAACTGTCACTTATAGAACATTCTACCTGACATCATCAGAATACACAGTATTTTCAAGTTCCCACAGAATACTTACTAAGAATATATCCTGAATCAAAAGACAAATCAGCAAATTTAAAAGAATTGAAATCACACAGAATGTATTCTCCAAATACAATAGAATCAAACTAAAAATCTATGACAAAAAGATAAAACTATCTAAACACCCATAAACTAAACAATGCAGTTTGAAATAATGCATGGGTTAAAGAGGTCTCAAGAGAAATAAAATAATACACTGAACTGAACATAAATGAAAATGCAGCACATAAAAATTTGTGGAACACAGCTAAAACAGTGCTGAGAGAAAAATTTATGACCCTAAATGCTTGTACTAGAAAAGAAGACGCGTCAAATCAATAATTAAGACCCTACATCAAGAGCCTAGGGAAAGAAGGGCTAAATAAACCCAAAGCAAGCTGAAAGAGGGAAATAATAAAAAGAGCAGGAAATCAATGAAATTGAAAGTGAGTAACAGATAAAACTGATGAAAAAAGAGCTTTTCTTTGAAAAGATTAATAAAAATGGACACATTTCTAGTAAGACTTAAAAAGAATAAAAGAAAGAAGATATAAATTACCAAAATTAGGGATGAATAAGGGAATATCATTACAGCCCTTTAAACATCGTAAGCTAATAAGGTAATACTACACATAAACTCTACACACATAAATTTGACAACTCAGATGAAATAGGCCACTTTCTTGAAAAACCCAACCTACCGTATAGCTATATATTAGCTCAAAATAGATCACAGAGTTAAATGTAAAAGGTTGAAAATGAAAAGCATATTATAGAGTTCAAGAAAAGATTGGCAAATCAAGAATAGCATCAAGAACAAAGAACCCTCAAAATGCAAAAGTAAGAACTAAATAATCCATTTGGAATAATGTCAAAAGATATGAAGAAACATTTCACCAAAGATTATACAGATGGCAGCAAATAAGCACATGAAAAGATGTTCAAAATCATTAGCTACTGGAAAAACTCAAAACCACAGTGAGATATCACTATACACATAACAGATGGGCTAGATAAAATATAGCGACAGCAACAAATGCTGACAAAGATGAAGAGAAACTCAGAGGCTGCTGCTGCTTGAGAAGTAAAATGGTAGAGCCATTCTGGAAACATATTTGACAGTTTCTTAAAAAACGAAACATGCAATGAGTACTATATAATGCAGCAGTAACATTCCTGGGAATTTATCTTAGAGACTTAAGACTCACATTCATACAAAAACCTGTCCATGAATGTTTAGAACAACTTTCTTCATAACAGCCCCAAACTAGAAACAGTCCAACTTTCTTTCAGTGGGTGACTGGTCAAACGAATACATCCTTACCATAATATACAAGTCAGCAATAAAAAGTAAGAAACTATTCACACACACACAACCATGTGAGTGAATTTTCAGAGAATTATGCTGAGTAAAAAAGCTAAGCCCAAAAGATGACGTATTGTAGGATTCAATTTGTATGACATCCTTTAAATGACAAAATTATAAAAATGGAGAGTTGTAGAAATGCCAGGAGTTAACTAAAAAATAAGAGAGGCAGTACAGATAACACAGTCTATGAAGGTAGATAGATGACTTTGGGTTTTATTTCTTGCTTTTAGTTATGCAATCATATATAAGCTGCCTAAGCCCTTTGCTTATAATATGAAAACTGTAGATAAAATAAGTGCTTCATAGAATATTATGAGGATTAAAGAAGATAATGTATTGAATTGAGCAGATTTCTTGGTATATAGTAAGTACTCAATAATTGCAATGAGAAGAAAAAGTTTTCTGCTGCGTAAAGGTCTGATGGTTCTTTGGACATAGCAATAGAAAACCACCCAGAAGAACTGTTCTTAAACCTGTTGCAATTAAACAATGACAACTTGCTTAGAAAAACTTCTGAAAGTTAGACAATCAGCAAGAGTCTCATTCAAATAACCATGCTTCTCCAGTTCAAGGTTAGTCAACCCCTAAATATTCCAATTTCTTTTATAAAATTTTTTTTCCAACTTCTGAAAATCCACCAATCCTTGAACTCCATGCTTCCCCAGACTCTGGTTTACTCAAAGATTATACCTTATAAGTTATTTGTTAGCAAGCAGTAAATTATGCTTTTTGTTTAAGACGTTGAAAAATGGCTTCTTTTATGGAGGGATACAGCATATACAAATTAAAAAAACACAACCTTTTCATAGGTAGAGATGATGATACTCACTCTTCACTAATATGGCTAATATTTTAAATTGCAGTGATTCACCTTCATTTTTCTCCCACAGACACCTCCATCCCCATTATTTATGTGATTTCATGAAACTGTCCAGGTAAGAGTACAGCCAGTATTAATGTATAAGTAATTCAAAAGAGATACTAACTCATGACCCTGGTCTCATTAACAGCTGGCTGTTAGGAACACCGCTAAATAAAAATTTAACTTGTCCCTAATTAACACAGATTTTTACCCAAAATAATAAATATTATAATAGCTACTAATAATTAAACACTTATATGGCAGACACTGTAATAAATATTTTACATCATGGTCTTAATTTTTAGAACCACTCTACAGGGTATGCATCATGTGCTCTTTCCCCCATTGTGGAAACTCAACAGCAAAGCTTAATATGTGCAAGGGCCGATTAAAGATAAAGTTTACAATTTCTCTTGCACTGCTGTGAAAAGAAAAACAAAAAGCAAGATCTTACGAACTAAAAAGATAGAGATTTTTTTTTTCCTGCAGCTTAGTGCATTAGTTTTTATGTTTTAGTATAATTGTCATTTTGCAGTGATTGAGTCAATATTCAGTGCAGTTTCATCACTTTTACCAATGGTTTTGGTGACAGGATTTAGGTTATTTTGTGGGAAATGGTGACTGTGTTAAATAAGGAGTGGTAGTTGGAATCTTAGATGATATAATCAGGAAGTTTGATGAGCTAAATTATTGAGAAACAAAATTAACAAAATGAACTAAATTCACTACGATGGAAAGTTTCAGTCATGCCCAGAGCTCCTAATTCTGTTCCTTCTAGATTCTGAAAAGTAAGTAAAAAGCTTGCAAATGTTTCAGATGAAAGAAACTAAAGATTTGAGGGGAAAAAGGCATTTCAGATCTGAACTAGAGTAGTGTAGGTTTGAGAAGAGTAAGTTGAGAAGGACTCAAAAATTATTTTTAAGTACATGACTGATGTCAGTGTTTCTTTCTCTCCTCTAAACATGGAACAGAAGAAACAATATCAAGTTGCGGCAAAAAGTACTAGTTAACTACATATCATATATATTCCAGATATTGAGGGTTATTTACTATTACAACAGGTCTATGCTATAATATTTTCTGAAAATTTTTGGTTCAGTAGGGTGGGAGGGATACAATATCCTAGTAGTATAGCATAGTAGTTAGACCAGGCTGTAGAAACAGACATTACTGGGCTCCAATTCTGTGTTCCTCAATTCCATGCCTCTAGCTCCCCGTCCCATATGATTGTTGTGAAGATGATAGGAGAATATCTATGTTAAACACCTTAGTACAGTTCTACTGTGTGTTGCAGGAATTGTTTTAAAATTATGACAACCAAACTATTAAGTATTATTTTTTCCACTTTCTCTCTGTCTATCTGTCTTTAAATATTCAGCTAGGGCAGTTTTAATGCCAAAAATCTATGTTCTTCCATTTGGGCATTAGAGAACAATTCAGTACTGATATTTGGAAGGGAGCTCTGAAGCTTAAAAGAGAGGGGGCAGGAAGATGTTCTTTCTCCTGTCTTGGGGATTGGGTGACATTGCATTTGGCTAGCACAGTGCAATATTTTTAGAGAGGGTTATTCAAAATACTTGTTGACTTTAATTTTTCAGAGTCAAAAACTGGTGATATACTTCAATGCTCAAATGACAGATAAAAGGGGGAGGCGACAGGCCCTTTCCCTTCAGCGCATACGCCTTAGGATGACAGCCGGCTGATATGTGCAGATGGTCTTTTCCAGCTTATTGAATCTCATGAGCATACTCTTTTATGATTAAATGTCAACTTATAAAACACAGCTATGGAACTGGAAATTACTAACCAAATGAAAAAACAATAAAGGATTCATAATAGCAAAAATGATGAGATTAGAGCTAAGTCTATACTCTTCAACCTACAATTTGTTTTGTGATGATGCTAACTTAATAAATTCTTGAAATAAAATAAAAAGATGGTAACAGTGACAACAAAAATTTGACAATTTTTCCTTTTATCCTTGAGATTTCCTAAAACCTTTAGATGGTAGACGAAGTCAGATAAAAATCAAGTGGCAGTACGTGGGATCTTATTATTTTGATATCTTCTAATTGGCAACAATCCTTGATCACCTGCCAGTAGTCATGTTGTTTAGATCTTCAAATTACACATTCAGTCATGGACATTTTTATTGCACTGGGTTAACTTTCCATTTTCCTTTTGCTTTTATATTTCTTCCAAAATGAAGATAGTATAAATGTTATTGAGTTATTTGAATTTTCTGAAGCAGAATAGTCATTTGTTTTAAGGAACACCTATGTCAAGAAATTGATGGAATAAGTAGTTGTAATCTGCCACTTTATTGTTCTAATCTGTGGCAAGTTTTTTTTCTAACCTCTGACTTAATAGTCATTTGATAGACGTTCTTTGGGTTTGCACTCTCACTGAGGAAATAATTTACAGTCCAGATGAGAGCAATCTCTTGATTTTATGACAGCGATGTCTTTCACTACTGGAGAGAGCTGTATTGTTTCACAGATATTAGGAGATCAAAGGATGTACTCTGGAAATTAAAGAATTAATGTTGTGTTAAGTAAAAAAAAATAAAAATAGTAACCATGAAACTAAAGAGTGTTTTATTCAACTGTCACTTTTGCTTCAAATTAGAGAAGACTTTTTCCATTCACATTCCCACAACCTCCTATCTGCATTATTTTTGAGAACAAACTTCATTACATGATTAAAATAGGGTAAGTTAAGAAAAATCTATGAATTAAATAACACTACATCAATCGATTAAAAATACATCATCCTAGCTGTTCAGATTAAGAAAATAAATCTTTGAAATGGATCATTAAATAGAGGAAATTACTCCATTGATTTCTTCAAATGGTTCTTCCTGATTCAGCTACTATTTCTGAGGACCTGAAACTGCCCCTGAAGGGGCCCCTTTCCATGAACGTTTTGACTTCTTATAGGCCATGTATTGTTGCTTTGGCAGTTAACTCTTTTTTAACAAGAAAGTCCTACTATTTACTCAGGCTTCTCTCTCTTATTTCATTAATTTGCAATTATAGGGGGGCATTGAATCTGATTATATGCATTCATTCTTATTTCTCCAGTATAGTGAAAGACAAGGCTGCGTTGATTTACTGGAAAAGATAACACGGCAGTCAATCAGGAAGCTGTGTTTTAAAAGCATACATTTAATTCATCTGAATAACGGTTCTGATACTAGTAACATAAAAGGAGTGCAACTTGAAATTCTCAAGACTGGATTTGAGCCCTTAGCTTACAATACCTATAATTGTTCTTTGGGTTATTCTATGTATTTTAACTTAACCTCTAGCAGTGCATTTTTATCATGTTCTAGAATAATAACTGATATTTATGCCATAAAGACCATGCTGAGGATACTCTAGTAGATGTAGAAGCATATATTTGTTAGGCTGGGGAAGTTAGTGCATGTCTTAACGTAGTCACTATACATAAGCATCATAAATTTCAAAGAGCCTCCAATGGCTATTTGGTGGATGCTTACAATATTAGCAATAATTGATACCTAACCACAAATCATATAAGATACAATTTTCACCTACTCCCCGCTCCTACTCCTTCTTCTCCTAACCTGGAAGGATATTTGTGTGAAGGTAGGTATGCTTGCCTCCCAGGCAACTGTGTGTTGCTTAAAACTCCTTTTTCTGGGCACCTGGGTGACTCAATCGGTTAAGCCTCTGACTCTTAATTTAGGCTCAGGTCATGATCTCATGGTTTGTGGGTTCAAGCACCATGTAGAACTCTCCGCTCACAGCGCAGGGCCCACTTCAGATACTGTCTCCTTCTCTTTGCCCCTCCCCCAATCATGCTAGTGCTCTCTCTCTCTCAAAATTAATGTTAAAAAATAACACCTCCTTTTTCAATCTAAGGGTAAAATTAAGGAGTGGGTACTTACTATTCACACAAATAATTAGTTTCAGATTATTTCTGGATACCAAAACTCCAAGAAAAGTAGGGTTGCATTAGAGAGTCATCTTCAAAGTCCTGTTAGGGACTGAGGTTCATGCATTTGCTATCTTCTCACTTTTCCCCTGTCCTTTTAAAACTTTAGTTCCCTGAAAAAAGTAGCTTTTGGTCAAGGGAAAAACTTTGCATATATTAGTGTAGGAAATGTCTCTCTGGGGGCAACAGATTGTGCCAAGTTTTTTTTAAATTTAAAATCCATAATTGTATGATATCATTAATTTGCCCTTTAACTGACTCATTTCTTCGTTTTTGAGCAGAGCTCACTGACAGTGAATGCGTTTGGCTGCTATTTCTTCTCGAAGCTCAGCAGCCTCAGGGGAATATACTATCACCATGGATATCAATGCAGTCTTTATATTGCTCAATACAGTCCTAAGTGACACCCCCATGAGTGAGGGTGACAGGACGAGGATGGGGGAAGAAGGAGAATCTCAACCTACCAAGCAACTCAGAGAAACCTTTTCTTAATGTTTAAAAAAAAATGTTTGGAGCTCAAAATGACAATATAAAGGATCCCAATCTGTTTTCGATTTTCAGTGATGGGCCAGTCTACCATAAAAATTAAAGAAAAATTTACTCTGGCCAGTGCAAAATGTGCTCCTATCAGAAGAGAAAAATGAAGCCTGGGGAAGAGAAGCAGCAAAGGCAGAGCCAGGAATGTGCTTGGCATTACTCACAGTGATAGGGAAAGTTGTTCTCATTTGCTTACGGCCTGACAAAGTTAAGGCATTTACTCCTTGGTGTTCTTTACTGCTACTAATGTGCATTGCTTTGGGAGGGAAACATACAAAGCCTCAGGCAAAACCTACTATACCTGACATATTTCTTTCTGTACAAAAGGAGAGGTTAGCTACAGAATTAACAATTATTAAAGTTTTAGAAAATGTTTTTATTTCAGCTTTATTTTAAACTGGAACAGATATTCTTTTTTTTTTTTAATTTTTAATGCCTTTATTTTATTTTGAGAGAGAGAGAGAGAGACAGAGAGTGAGCAGGGGAGGGGCAGAGAGAGAGGGAGACACAGAATCTGAAGCAGGCTTCAGGCTCTGAGCTGTCAGCACAGAGCCCGATGCGGGGCTTGAGCTCACAGACTGTGAGATCATGACCTGAGCCAAAGTCGGGTGCTTAACTGACTGAGCTACCCAGGTGCCCCTGGAACAGATATTCTTGACTCTGATGTAGTTGATGGAGATGGGAAGCATTTCAATTTCCCTGTATCTTATCTCTTATATGGAAGTTTACTGTGTTGATTTTCTAATTTGCTTCTTCCACATCTTGATTTGCTCTCTTACAGCCTCAAGATTTACTCTACTTTTTGTCATCCTTCTTTTTCCAGTATTTAATTATTCATCTTTCTTACCTGTTCTAGACTTTCCACTATTTCTGTACAAGCAAGCTATATTTCCCCTCCCCCGCCTTTGATATAAGAGATTCCAACAGCACTATTGCTCTGTCTCAGATAAATTACAAAAGTCATGAATTATTGTTGCTTTTATTCCGCATATACACCATGTGGATAGCAGTATTTACTCTTAATGGAAAAAGGTTTGGAGAAAACTACTTTTCAATGACTACAATTTAATACTCACCTATTTTAAATACTTTTTCTTTTTAATTTTAGAGAGAGAGAGTGAGGGAGAGGGGCAGGGGGAGAGAGAGGATCTCAATTTCCCCTGCCTATCAAATATATGCTTCTTTTAAGAGAGAATCTTCAGCAGGCCCCACATTCACCATGGAGCCTGGTGTGGTCCTCTACCTCACGACCCTGGTTCATGACCTGACCTGAAATCAAGAGTTAATGCTCAACCAACTGAGCCATCCTTATTGATTAGATATCAATAGATAAGATATCTCTGGCAGAGCAGTAAAATGCTTTTATTTAAATAACTAACTATACAGGTTAATTTTATTTGTCACACTTTTAAATATCTACTTCTTATTTAAAAATGATCTCACTTTTTTGGAAAGTTCTTCAATAGATGGACTTTTATTACCAAGTGGAAAACTAATTCTAGTAGAAATCTGATTCACTTGTTTTAAAATAAATATTATATCTTGACCATATGGTCAACGGCAAGGCAACATAAGATTTTCAGCGGTATTTTAGGACTTATCTTTCTAAGTATGTATGGAAAGAAATGGTAAAATGCATTATAGTAAGGCACATGAGAAATGCCAAAATTAAAATAAGGAATGAACATTCCTTCCCAGAAACTTAATTAAAAATATTTTAATACTTCATATGATCTAGGAAAGCAAAGATTCCAATTTGGTTCCTGGGAAAGAAAGGATAAAAAGAACATTACAATGATAAAAAAAAAATGTCGACATATTTTCTCTTACATTTCTTTAAGTTTCTCCTAATGAGTTCATGGTCATGCCTCACAGATGACAAGTATCTGGCAATCACAAAGCCCTTAATGGCTGAGCTGGCGTTGTAGATGTGAGAAAATCATGGGCAGAGTCAGCATGAGGGATAAGTTCATGAGCCAAGACTAAATTCGCTGAATTTTTATACTTTTCTTTTCAACTGTGTCCATCCTGATGTTGACCCTTGATACCTATCTTTATTATTCTAGCTGCCAAGTCATTATCCACTTAACCTAGAAAAATAGACACTCGGGAGGGAAGCGTTGCTAATGCTGAAAGAGACCTTTGGATGCCTAGTGTTTACATATTAAAAGATTTTCAGATTTAATATCACTAGGATTTAAAATCTCGGTTACCCTTTCCAGAAAGAAAATGTTTTAAGTTTCATTTGTTTTAAATATGCCACTTTAGCCTTTTTGCTGCAATGCTTTTCTGCTCCAACATTGCAACATATCCTTACAGGTTTTATCATTCAATTTAAAATCTCCTCAAGGATATTCAATCTTCAGACTCTCAATATTTTTTTAACACTAAATATTCTTAAAAGAGTTTGTCATTTCAGAATTAGGGAAAAACAGCTGTGTCATTCCTGTGGCAGGAGTCTACCAAATCAGAGTGTAATAGTTGATTTTAAAATGAAAACTTTTTCACATAAGAAAGGAAAAACATAATTTCACTATGAACTTCCTACTATTTTTTCTTAAGTACAGGAGAGTAATTTAAAATATTTAGTCAGCTGTGAAATCTTGGAGTGTAATCTACCCTAAACCCCATGTCTCTCAGAAGAAACAGTTTCATTTGCCATACAGCAGATAAAAATAATAAAAAATAATAAAAATAATAGTGCTTACCTGATATGATTGTCATGGGGATTAGATGAAGAAACACATTAAAACATTTAGCACAACACTGGACACAGAGTATTATTTAATATATGGTACATAATAGTTCTTACCAGAGTGACTTTAGCACTGTCCAGTAGATGACAGCCGTGAAAGGAGAAATGTGACAGCAGTCTAACATACAAATATTCCTGAAATCACTGTTGTTTTCAGCCATTGCAGAAGTTTTTAATAGCAATTCTTAAAGTGCTCATGTAGTAATGGTTGGAATTCAGGGGGAGATTTACATAGCTGTGACATGTTCTTCCAGCAATGAGCCCCAGATGTTTGAATTGATGGACATTTAGAATTTGAGATTTTGGACACTGACATAGCAAGGAGAATTGAAAATTATCACCTACTATCACACCACTAAAAAACAAGCAAACAACAACAAAAACCAAGTCAGTTAAATCCCACCTCTTGCCACTCGGAAAGAAAGAAAATAAAAACAAATTGGGATTTAACACCCTCAAGTTTTGCCATGGATTAGCCACTCTCAGGTACTCAGGACAGAAATAGTAAAGAACAAAATCCTTTCTGATTGATGAGCACCTTTTGTTTATTTTACGTGTTTAAAATATTTGATGTGTTGGAGGGCACCCAAATTTGTTCTTCTATAGTGTTTGGAGTACTCATAGGCATATCCATGAGTATTACCAATATTTAACCAAAGAGCTATGATAGCCAGAACAGAGAGCCACAGTTCAAGCAAAGCCTTTCAAAAACTCTCCTCCTGAATCTCTGAGTCTCCCCCTGAATCTCTGAAGCACCACAGTGGTTTCTGATCATGGTAGTATCACAACACTAATACCACACAGTTGAAGTATCACAGTAATAATGTAGAAATATCTCTAGGCATAACAATAAGACTCTAATACAGAGATTTCAAGAAATAAACTGAAATGGAGCTGGCTACAACTTCTTCATCATTTATTCTCCTTTGATTCCCCAATCCATTTGTAGTTCAATATTTAATTTTCCATTCTCACTGTGTCTACCCTGACTACTCACTTCAACTGCAAAAGCAATATTGATTTTTGAAAACATTCACTGTAGAATGAAATATAAACCCAATAAACAATAGTATAATTTTAATATTTATTTCAGTAAATCTTGCAGCCCAAGTTAAGTTGATTCTCACTGAATATTAATATATTCACTTAGTATATAATAAACTAAGAGCATCCTTTATTCGCTCTACTCTGTGACATAATAGGCAGACACATCTATGGGTTCTAAAATCTCAGATTTTAGGCAAAAGTGTTATAACTTGAGGTAGTCTGTAAATGCATACTATGATAGTAGGAAAAAGATACAAATTAGTTTACATATGAAAGACATACTACATTATTTCACATTTGAAACAAAGTATCAAAGTTATGAAGTTTTCAGATAGATGAAGTAATTGTTTTAGTCTTTAATAAGACTACCAACTACCTTACAAATGTTTAATCAATACAAGATTGCATGGGGTTCTTAAAGCAAGTAGAGAAGCAAACAAATGATCATCATGATTTTTACTGATGATATGATTATGGAGTCTGAAAATAGATTTCAGGTAAAATGCATATATGCATGGATAATGTAAACATTTCTTAATTCCATTGAGAGTAATAAGTGAAAAAAGCTTTTTCTTTCATGGGAAAATTATAGTAGCTTTCGCAACTATGTAAGTGGATATGGTTCCCTTCTTGGGTAGGCAACCTCCCCTTGGCTCTGATAGGTATTCCTTCAACTTCCTGCCATCACATTCATCCTCTTATCTTTCCTTATAAAGAAGTAGATCCCCTCCTTCTTCTCTGAGATTTTCAACTTTCTCTTCACCAGTAACTTCTCATCAGCCTTCAAATATGATCAGGTTTCTGCCACTTTACAAAATTCCTTCTGTCTTCCTCATATCCCTTTTTAGAGTCTACCATAATTCTCTCATTCCTTTCAAAGAAGTTTCTTTCTTGATATTCTGTTTCTATATTTATCTACTTCTTAATATAGGTTCCAATGGTTTCCACTCTATCAAATAGCTTTCAAACTGCTTTTGCCAAGACCATCTCTCTCTGTTTCTAAATCCAGAGAGCTCGTAGTCATACTTATCTTGCTTGATTTTTTTTTTGGCACCACATGACACTGTTGACCACTCCCTCCTTAAAACATTTTTTGCCCTTCTAGTTTTTAATTGGTCACTGGAGTTGAACGCTCTATCCATTCTTCTCCAGCTGATTAGTTAAAGCTAATTATATAGTTCCATTCATCTTGCTAGGGTTGGCAAGTCCTTTGCTATTTTGGATCAATGAGATGTAAGAAGAGGTTGGTAGTTAGGGTTGAAAAGTTTTGCTTGAAGTTTTGGAAAGTTTTGCTAGAAGAGGTAGGGATTTAAGATTGAAAAGTTTTGCTTGTACCAGGCTGCTTTTGGAAACTTGATTCTTTCCCTTGATGGATTTGGAAGAGGAAGCTTGAATCTCTAATTGTCACTGGTGCCCAGCTTATAATAATGAGAGGAACCAATTTTAGGATAAATCCGACAGTATGGACAGAGGAATGGAAATAAACCCCCCCCCCAAAAGCTTATTTTAGACCTTGATAGTCTGCCTAATATTTACTTAACATTCAAGGCTGTTTCCCTTGAATTTTCTATAGGGAGGGTAGAAAGATTTCTATAATAGGGTAGCAAAAAACCCTATTGATAAAATCTTTGGTTATTTCTTCTCTTCTTCCTAAGAACATCTCTAAATGTTGGTATTCTGTGGAGATCTGTGTCACCCACAGCTCAATTGTGACATATATTTTGATGATGGCTAAATTTGTATCTTCAGCTAAGATTTTCTCATGAACTTCAGATAAATATTTACAAAATCCACTAAAAAGTACCACTTAGATACCCTAAAGATACTTCAAATCAATATATTAAAACCTAAACTATGCTTGGCTCCTCCACTTCCAACCATCACTCTTCTTGTGCTTCGAGTCACAGTGAATAGCACATCAGTGCCTGATCCAAATGTGTATCAACCATGGAGCTTATATCTATCTCCCATACCCTATGTCTAGTCAATCCCAACATGATGTTGGCTTACCTTTTAAGAAGATACTGAATCTATGCATTTCTCTCTACCACCTGTTGCTTCCCCTGCTCTCTCCCCTGTCTTACAACAGAAGCTTTTTAGCTTTTTCAGTTGCCTTCACTTTTTCTCCTCTACAATTCATTCTCTGAAAAGCTATCAGAATGTTCTTTAAATGAAAATTTAATCTTTGCCTTCTCAGATTTAAAACACTTCATTGCTCCCCTTCTCATTTCCTTCAGAATAAAGTGCAGCATGATCAACCTTCTATGTACCTTCCAGCCTTATTTTATACCACTCCTCTCAACTTCCTTTAGTTTCTTTACTAAACAGGCACCCTTTCCAGATACTCTCATAATCCTGTATCCCAACTTCAAAGCACTAATCACACTACATTATATTTATCTGCTGTGCTAAATATTGGCCAACAGGCAGATTAATAACATGTGTAATACCTGCAGTCAAGGCACTAATAGCTATTTGAGGTAAAATAATTTGATATTTAATGTATGTATTAAAAAGCACTGACGTAGTCATCAAGTGGAAAATCATCACCTAAGTTACAAAGACAGTATGTGATTATGTAGTATATATGCAAGCTGTGAAGCACAATTATAAAATTCAACTTAAAAAATAAAACAGTACCAAGAATAATACAAATTTTCTCCCTGATCTTACCCCCAGTTTCCCCTTCAGAGATAACTGTAATCATAAATTTTGTTAACCATTCTCTTTTAAAAATAGATTTCTGATTTATGTACTTATGCCTAAACAACACATTTTAGTTTTGCTTACTTTTGAGATTTATAAATATGATAGTTTTGATGTGTTATATCTTTTGAAACTTGTTTTTTTTCAAATTATGTTTCTAAAGTTTATACACATTATCATAATTACTGATTAATTTTCATTGCTTTACAATATCCTTTGGTGTGAATTACAGAATTTATTTACAAACTTTTCTGATGGTAGATTTTTCAGTTTTCTATTATTGTAAACATTAAAGGGGTCTTGAATAATATCTTAGGAGGGCAATTGTTGGAATATAAGGTATATGCATATTCAGCTTTATAAGATAATTTGATTCCAAAGTTATTGTTTTTATTCCTACAGGAACTATGAAAAGGTTTCCATTGCTCTTATACTTGCAAACAATTTGCATCTTTCAGACTTAATTTTTGTGTACGAGTAGGTATAAAATAGCATCTTTTTTTTTGCATTTCTGATTGACAAAAATATTCCAATTTTTAAAATGTTTTTCTACTCTCTTAATTCTCCTTGTATTTTACCATTCTTTTGTATTGTGTTGTAATGTCTTTTCTTAATGACTATATGAATTTTAAAATATATTTTCTGGAATAGCAATCCCTTGTCCATCATAGATGTTGTAATTATCTTTCCCCAGGTCAGGGTGTAGCTTTCTTCTTATTCCCCTTATGGTGATTTAACATGTAGCATTATAATTACTTACTTACCACTTAGGCTATCCCACTAGATTAAAAGATCATCAGGGTAAGACACCATATCTTATTCAGTTTTGTTCCACAGTATCTAAAAAGTGCTCAACAGATAGCTGAGCACAGTTGCTCAGTAAGTATTTATTGAGTGAATGATTAGATAAATGAACTGGTTTGACTTTAAAAGTGGTAAATCAACTTTTTTTAGTTGAATTTCATTTTACACAAATTGGCTACACCATACTGCTAAACTCAAGAGGATCAGAAGTATATATTATATACAATCCTGTACTTGCAATTCAAAGGTGGGTATTAGACACTAGGAAGAGATGATAGCACCGGCAGAGAGGTGGCAGGATATTGTTTATAAAAATTTGTTACCAACTCTGAACATTCAGTAGTGTTCATTTTTCATTCTTCTCAATGCATTTATAGTTGGCTAAACTCTCGATAGTGGGATAATATTTAGTCTACACTTATTACAAAATTAGAAATGATGTTATGACACAAAATATGGATCACATATTACAATGGATGCACAAGGTTCATGGTTTGTGTCATTAATTTGAAATTGGTTACCTTTTTAGTAATGGTGTCCGGAGGTACATCCCGCCTCCCAAGAGGATAAGGATTCCATTGGCCACTAGGAGATACATCTTCTTGTCCATTGTCTAAAATGTTGCTTTGCTGGGACGGGGTCTATTGCAAAAATGGTATGGCATTCTTTAGTGATGTAATAGAAGTTTATCATAGTTTTCTGAAAAGAGTCCCTAGTGACTATGATAAGATTAATCTTGTTTAATTGCAGAAAAACAAATATCCTGAATTGGAAGTATTACTATTCACTATTTACTTAATAAGAATTCTGAATTGACAGCTTTTTGGAAGCAATGAGAAATTCAATGAAAAATAACCATCTTATTTACTGCATTTTAAAGAAAAGTTTAGATTATTTACAGTACCTGAATAAAAAATAATCAGAATAGCATTAACCAATTGTTAAAAACCACAACATTTAAAAATCGCTTAATTCATTTCTTTAATGTGATCTTACCATTTAGAATATACACTGAAACCATATAATACATAGTATATAACTTCCAATATTCCAAACCTAAAACAAGTTTTATAAGGCTGTACTGATTTTGGGAGAACATGCCTTGCACTAATTGAAAATAGTGTTAATATTAGCAAAGCATAAGACTTATGGTACTATGACATGATCTACAGATAGCTTTTAGGGAAATATGAAAGCAACATCAAAAATGTTGTGCTATTAGAATCACTGCATAAAATAAATCTGCTGTTGTGTTTCTAAACTTATTTATATAGATCATTTGTGCTTGCAGTTTAAACACCTCATGTATTTTTAGCTGATTTACTGCTTATTATTTTTAACAAATAATAATATCCCTCTATTTATTATTAGTAGTATTAGATATGGGAGAGGGCTCCATAGTCTGACCTAAGCAAGTAATTACAACCATCAGAAAGATGGGCTTCCGTGGAGGGATATAGTACCGGTATATTTTTCCTGTGAAATTAGATTAACTTTTCTCAAAGACTTTTCTCTTCCTCTAACCTACAAGATATACAGATACTCCTTGATTTGCTGGGTAATTCTTCTATGGATGAGAAATTATTGTTTCCTATACTGTTTTCTGTATATGGTTTGAAGGATGCCTATGGATAAATCAGGCCTAGTTAGAGGGTGCATATGCAGCTCCATTCTGTGTGAGGAAGTGTCCAACCCCAGGGTGGGAGAACTGGGCCATCCTCTTCACAATGTTGCACAGATGGGCAGCTTGGCAGAGCTCATCTGGTTATATAGAGTGGTCCTCGTTGGTTTTTAAAAAACAATTATGTAACCATCCAATCTGCATGCTGATTGCATGCATTTTTTAAAAAGGATTGTTTGGAGCTATTTTAAAATAGGATTATGATATCAGATGAAGTTTTCCTAAGGTACAATGGATAAAATGAAAAGTAAGGAGGTAACTCAATTTTCTTATTGTACTTTGGCCACGTGAATTCCTTTTTCAGGAGTCTATCAGAAACTGTGAACAAAGAGAAAAACGGTCTTGAACTGAATGAAGCTTCTGGGTTAGTTAGGAATGCATTCACTTGTGGTTGTTTGAAAATTCACATGTAGGCAACACATTTAAAGTACATGTTACTTGAAAAAAAACCCAGATTGCTACTAAATGCCTGTCTGTTTTTAAGCATTAATTTTCTAGTCTCTTCTTTTTTCAGATTAACACATTTGCATATGTCCACACACAATTTTTCTAGATATTAAAATATGACAAATCAAGTTAAATATAGTTAAATCTAGTTAAAATATAAGTATTCAGGGCAAGCACTACTGGCTAGTGTTTTTGTTTGTTTGTTTTTGGTTTAAGTTAATATCCATGTCTTTCTGGCTTGATTTCTTTGCCAGTGAAATGGGATAACACAGGTATCCCCCCTCTTTTTTCCTCTAGATCACGTTCATCTCCTTCTCTATGTCCTCCACTAGTCCTGCTTCAGCTGCCCAGATGGGACTCTTTGTCACAGAGAGCAACTGAGAATTGCAGATTTTTTTTTTTTTGGTCGACATCCTAATATCATGATGGTGTAGGTTCTTCACTCATTTAGAAATCGCTCTCTTTTTTTAAAATTAGAATTAGCAAACCACATCGACTCTGCATTACAGGGGTCAAAGAAAACATAAACATGCAGACACATGAAAAAAAATACTTCCACTAGACACGGAAATTTAAAAAATTGCCTGAAAGCAATTTCCTTTATTCATTTCAAGAATGCTCTAGCCTTTTTTATTTTTCTTAAGTGAGACATCCTGGCGGGAGGGGGAGCTTAAGTTTGGAGAAGTAGAAAGACCATAAGAGCAGCTTATTAATGTTGGTTGAGGGGGGTAGTCTAAAAAAGAATTATACAGTGGGTTCACATTCTGTTTCAAAGGTGTATAGCTATTTACAAAAAAATTGTACCTTTCACAAACTGCTACTGAATTATATATAAATGCAGTAGCTGAGTTGTGAAAATTCTATAAAAGGTTAAAAGGAGAAACTGAAAAACATTAAAAAAGCAATGAAGCTATCACTGTTGAAATTTTTTATTTCAGAGAAAATAACCAAATTGATATTAAGTTACTCACTAAATTATTTCTAATACTATATTCTAGATATTTTCTTTAGATACTTTAACAAAGTAAGAATGAGTCTTCTTTTCCTCAGCATATGTAACCAATTAAATATAGAAGACATTGAAATCACCATATTGCACCATTTTCTCAGCTTCTAAATTCTATAGACCTTTTAATATTTCAAAATAATAGACAAAATGGTCATTATGAGTTAGCAAAAAATTAGAAATTATATTTGTTAAGAAATATACTAATGCTAGGAGTTTTGCTGAAGAGACTCAGTTTCCAAAATGTTCATGGACATTTATAGATTTGACATTTATGTTTTTGACGATTACAAATGAGCACAAGTGCGTCCTGGAAGAAGTAATTTCTAATTTGGCTGAGACATAAATATGCATGAAAATGTGTGATATGTATGTGGATGTATATGAGTGTGTACATGCATGTGTTTATGTGTGCCTATGTGTGAGTTTATGGATCATGTGCAGGATTCACATATATGAATAAATGAGCTTAGCTGACCCAGTGGTTTTGCTTAAGTTAGCTAATTAATGAGTGCATTGACTACTTGACAAATTATACTTCCTGCATTTAGCTGGAAAATGATATGACAGTGGTATTAGCATTTGGCACTTTGCAAAGGTCTCAAGATGTATGCCTTAAGATCTCAAGGACCTATTTTGCTTAGTAACTGGCCTATAGTACACAAAAGGCATTACCATAGATTTAAAAATGTTTTAGAAACAATTTTCCCAAAAGTATTTCTAGTGAAAATTGATATATAATTTATTTTCTGCATATATTAAAAAATAGGGATCACAAAGATAAATATATGCCAAGTTACAATATAAATGGTTTTGATTTCAAGAAGTTCAATCTGAAGGTGATAATGAAATGTTCAGATGATTTTTAAACCCGCATTTCATTATCATGGTGAGGAAGCATCTGTATGAGTACTAGTGTTATTATATTGGTAATGCTAGCCATCATCCATGAGAATTCATGTGGATTTACAGGCTGGAGGTTTTCTTCATAATTAGAAAGATAAGTGAATCTTCCTTGAGTGATAGATAACCAATAAGAAATCCAGCAGAATCAATAGAAACCATAGGCAGAAGTTTCCCCAAGCTAGTGCATAAATCTTGCTTGGCTTTCAGCAGAAAATAAATGGAACTAGGTAAGTAATTCTTGACAGTAGGGTGAATAAATGCATATCAAATGTTGGTACTATTTGATCCTGAATCATGTGCATAGATCCAGAAAGGACATTAGAAATTTAAAAATAATATAGATGCAAACATTTCTATCTGAATTTCTCTAATTCAAAAGATAGTAGAATGAGTATCAAGTAATCAAACAGATAGCAAGGCCATCTTCTTCCAGGTAAAATTCTCTGAAAAGATTGTTTAATACATATATTTCCATCATTTCAACTTCCCTTTCCCTGAAATTATAACTTAGATTACGTTCTGTTTCAATAAACTAATATGCAGTGCATGCTGTGGTATAACATAGTGGTAGAAGCTGAAGAGAAAGAAACAAGACAAAAAAGTATCAGTTTCTTCAGTGTGGAAGAGATCATGCTATACCCCCAGCCACACACCTGCAGAGAGAGAATTAGAAGAGGCCAGTGATTTCTTCCCCAACCCTACTTGTCTCTGGGGCTGCAGTAGCAGAAATGATTAACTTCTGATTTTTGGGGGGTGTTGGTTCACAATCTTTGGCCTTTCACTGCCATCAAGCATATTTCTTGGTGATACTGAGTGCTCAGAAAACGTGTGAGCATGAGATAACTTTAAGCACTTACTTTAAGGTAAAGGTAAGGTAAAGTTACTTAAGGTAACTTTAAGCATTTACTAAGTTCTGCTAACTGAGAGTCCTGTGTCTGTAGCACACAGGGAGTGATTTGGGTCATGATAGGTTTTGGATTCATTAATATATTCAACTTGTGTATTCTTTTCTCCAGTCCATAATATCTATTTTTCTGGATTATTGTGAAGATGATGTGAGATCATAATGTATATGAAAGGACGTTATCAACTATTATGAGTTATGTTTCCTGAAAATGCTAGGCTTTATAAATATTTGAGAAGCCTTCATTGTACAGTAAAAACAGCAAGGACCAGGGTGCCAGCGTTAGATCCAAATTTTGCCTACTACAATGTCAGGTGCAGGGGTTGCAGTAGTAACACAGTAGAATTGAGGCAAGTTCCTTTGTGTGACACGTGAGCCTCAGTTTCCTCACCTATACAGTGAGATAAACACTTCCCTTGAGGGTTTATGAGGGTCGTGTGAAAAAGCATATTTAAGGTACCTAATGAATGGTACCAGGTACACAGTAGAATCTTAATAAATCCTAGTCGTTATTCTCCTGTCGGAGTTCTTATTCTACCATTACTCTGGATAATAAAAATGGCAATTTGAACTGACCTTTTACGATATTATATTTCTCTCTAATAACACAAAATTTCGAGACAATAGCTAAGCTCAATTACAACAGAACACATCCGAAGAAGCACATGGAACCATTAATAATGTCATAGAAAGTTAAATGCTTTTTGGAGAGGCAGTACATAAATAATAAATGAATAAATGAGTGAATGAATGAATAAATGAATAGAAAATACTAATAATTTATAATTTAATAGCTCATTTGTATAGGTTAAGTGTTCTGGTTAAAAGTACTATTAATTTTTTAGGAAATTAGAATAAGTATAAATGGGTAAAAACATTAAAGAATGTTAAATATTAAAATAATTTTGGGGCACCTGGGTGGCTCAGTCAGTTGAAATAATCATCATCATGATCATGATCATCATCATCATCATAAAATAATTTTGTTGTATTTATTAACATTCTGTTAATATCTTAACAGACTTCATAAAATTACCTTGGGATATGTAATTTACTGCTCATAGTATAGAAAGCCTATATGTGGCTTGTAATCCATGAAAAATGTTTAATACTTGACCTGGCATGTAATAAATATGAACAAATTAGAAATGTTCAAAGTGCAGCAAAATCTGGGAAAGCCTTTTCATTTATGTAAATGTTCACTTTTTAAGTAGAAGTACAGATTCTTTATTCTTCATTCACAAACAGCTGAGTCTTTTAAGTAATTTATTATAAATTTGTTTAAAATTTTGAAAAAAAAAACTGGATATGGTTTGGCAACTTAAATAGAAACTCAGCCCAAAAAACAAATAATATGCTGAGTCAGGACCTCGGCTAGCAGAAATAGTGTCTTTCTGCCAATTACCAAAATGGATACGGGGGAGGTCAGAAAGACTGAAAGGTGCCCTCTCTGGGCGACCTGCAAAAAGATAGTCTCAGTGTGACAGAGAAAATACAAGAATGCTTCTCTCTCTTAAGTGGGAGCAGTAAGGCTTGCAAGCAGAGTCTGGGGAGAGGGTGTGGATTTCAGCCCTAGCGTTCCCCGGAGTAGGGCACTACCTATACAAAAGGAGCTGCAGCTCGGATTTCCAGTGCGTAACTGGTAATGCGTGAAAATGTTGATTCAGATATTCGACATTCAGAGCCATTTACCACAGCACCTAACTAGGGATGGTGTATTGTCAGCTAGGAATTTTATGAATAAAAAAAAGTTCCAGTATTTCCATGGGAGCATGAACAGTTTTGTCAATTTTATCTGCTGAAAATGTTTATAAATCGATCTTACTCTATTTTCAATGCAGTTCTCATGGCTCACAAGCCTTTAGAGACTGCAAAGAAATCTTAAACTGCTGATACTAACTTTTATGATCTTAAGTAGCGAATGTGTTGTAATAGGGTTTTATGCAAAGGAAAATAATTTTTGCCTGTTCCCTCTCCTGGTGAGGAGGGTTCAGGGAAATTGAGCTTTAATCATAGGACCTGCTAGCATTGGTCAGTGGAGCCAAGAAAGGAAATTTTTAAGAAAGACTGTCTCTAAAACTTGGCAGGAAAAAACAAAGAAAATTTCAAATTAAACTCTGCAGAAGAGATGTGCCCGGGCACAAAGATAACGGGGCAGAGACAGACCAGAAGCCATGGGAATAAGTAGAGTCCGGAGGATTCTTGAAATATCAGGCACTCGGTACCCATACCTAATAAGGCTCCTGCACTGGCAGCAGGTAGGAAAGGTTTCCCAGATGCCCCAAGCTGAAAGTTTCTAGGTCTTAAACTGATAATTTGGGGTCATAAAATCTTTTAGGGATAATGGAGTAGTTGCGCTGTTCGTATTCCTTTTTTCCCCCCTTGCCTTCTCTCTCTCTCTCTCTCTCTCTCTCTCTCTGGTGAAGATAATATGATATTGATGATAATTTGTTTTGAGATGGAATCTTTCAATACTTGAATTATTCTTGGTTTGCAATTTAATGCAGCTTCCAAGGAGAATTCCTTTAGGTCATCTCTGTGCTTAACTGAGGAAGGTTGAAAAGTCTCCAAATATGACAACACTAATATTTCTGTAGGGTACCCCACACAAGATCAGAAAGTTAATACAGCAACACAGAGGTACCAGATTTATATCATGGGAACAGTTTAGAAATTGAGAAATAGTGTTTTAAGTATAGCTCTATTTTTCAGAATATATTTATATCATTTAATAGGTAAATAAGCAAATAGGGCTAAACATTAAGCAAAATAAGGGGCTTTCCATGTAATTTGAGGGGGTTCAAGCAATAGCTCCCTTCCTATCAACATCTCTCTAATCTGCTCACTGAAGTTTGAAAGTCCACCCTTTTAGTTTAGGTGTTTGATTTCTATCAAGTGCCAAGCCCTCCAGAGGAGGGGCCTATTTAGTTGTGATGTCTCATTTACTTCTTAGGGCAGATACACATCAGGGTCTTTTGAATCGTGGTTTTGTTAGGGCAGAAGATGAGAACCCTGGACATCTGAGGGGACATCAAGAACAGGTTCCATTAAAGCAGAGGCTCCCATAGAAAGAGTCTAGCTGATAGAATGCTGAGCTGACTTGTACTAGCTCGTGAGAGCTAATTGGACTCATGTCCCAATTCTGTGTTCAGTGACGTTAAGTTAGTGCCTTGAATTTGGCTGTAGAGGGAGTGGTTACATCACAGACATTAGCAAACACCGCAAACCAGGGCTGTGTTCTTTTCTCTGGAAGGAAAGTTACCCTTGTACCCTTTGTTCTGCCACAGAAGACTGAGGACAAGAATAACAACATCCAAAAGTTCTTAATTTAGTTAGTTAGTCTTTTTTTTTTTTCCCCAAAATGATTGTGGGTGAGGAAAAAGCTGTGAACATAAATGTCTCTTTGGTTTTATTCCTCTATTCATAGTAGGAAGCAAATTGTTCAGAGTTGGGAATTGTTATTAAGACTAATTTGACAATAAAACACGGATTCGAGGTCTTTTGACCCTCATTTTGCTGGGATGGATTTTTTTCCCTTACGTTCATTAATTTTATTATGAGAGAAGTGTTTGGAGGCTACTGACATTCTGTTATCCCTACTTTGCATTGCTCTTTTCATAAAACTTCCTAGGCTAACGACTATATTAATAGTATAGCCATAATGACACGTGTGTGAAAATGGCTCATTAGTCTCCATCAAAATGTAACTAAGACAGAGGCATTAATCCATTTCAACAGGTAAAATGTGCTTTCTCAGTTTTGTCTGAATAAAAGAGTAGAAATGTTCTTTTGACAATGGAAATGTTTCCTCTTCCAGTATATTTCATTTCAAACGAGCCCACAATTTCATTTAAGGCGATGTTAACGTGCTCCTTTTCCATTAGTCTAGGATGAGTAACAATTTGCTAGCTAAGCCACAAACTTGCTTCTCACGTTTTATTCCTGCCTAATATTTCCCACAAAGATAATGGGCCGAAGAAGCATTTAGAAGTGTCAACCACTTCATTTCCATTCTAATTTAGGTCTCTATGTATTTTTCCAAAGGAATCAACTGAAATCCAACAATAATTTCGAGCTCTGTTCTCAGAATGTGTCAGCGAGGGAAGACAGGGCTGTCTCCAAAAAGGTTTAAAAAATATATGTTTATATATCTACATACACATGAAAGAAAGAAAAACAACGAGGAAAAGAAAAACAAATGAGTAATAGAAAACGGGCCTTTAAGCAACTCAAAAAGCCATGTGCCTGCTCAATCCAAAAAGCAAAGCTTTTAAGCAGGAACCTGCGAATCATTCTAGCTCCAAAGATTCATTTAGCAGCTAAGAGTTTGGGCTCTACATTTTTTGCCCTTGTGCTTTTTGGACTCAGGAGAGTCTATAAGCAGGGTTGTATGTACAGCCTAAACACGTTAAGTGAACAAACAACATTAATTGGCTTTGGTATGCTGACACATGTAAGGCAGTCCATACTTACTTTCTGAAGAGGTAGTTCTTGTAGATCAAATTTAGACTTAGTCTGCAAGTTTAAAGTCATGCTTCTGCCTGCATGCATTGCTGAAATACCTCCATAGGGCAGCATGCCAAGGTTAACTGTGTTGTGTTTGTAAGCAGCATTCTGAGTAGAGGAAATAATCATGTGACAGGGTGTGAACACATGCTCAACAAACTGATTATTACATGACATGTTTAAATTTATAACATTTAACTTTAAGCGGGCAAACAGTAACTTCCTTTTAAACATGCACTTGATCAGACAGAAGCATACAGTAAACAGTGTTAGTTATGCACATAATGAGTACCATCCAAAACTACAGAAAAGACAAAAAAGCAAGGATACATTCTGTTTTACATTTGCTGCTAACTCAATGGCATAAAACCTGTCTCTTATATATCATGATAGTAGTAACTTTGGACAAATGTTGTTCATCTTTGGTAGTCTATTGATTCAAAAAATTCAAACAGTGGGATCTTAATCAAATTTTGCCAGCTGCAAATCTCATGGTCTCCTTTACATGTGAGATAACCACGTACAACAAACAAATGCCAGCTTCTAATTCTGCCTTAAAATGAATGTACTACAATGTTAAAGCCAAAATCAGTGTCCTTTATTTCTCAGTTTAATTGCAGCAACTCAGAAAAAGAGCTGGTCAAAAAATAATCCAATCTGATTATTGGTTACCTGAATTTACTGATTAATTTAGTAAAACCAGTCAAATAGCTTGTATGTGGATCTGATGTTCTAAGTTTTTTCTTTTTTCTATGGAGAAATTTCATAATGAATCTAAAGGAATTTTGATTTGAACTATTCATACTATGTATCAAAAAACCTAAATACCTACTGAGCACTCTGGTGATATTTGCATCGTTGTTATCCTTCAAGCAGTGTATCTAAGGTTATTCCAAGTGTTTGATAGCTAGTTAATTTTTTTCTACAGAACGACATTTAAATTAAAACATGTTGTATGCACTGTCATCAAATCGTTTTCATTAGTACAATCTTCACTTTCCAACTCTCATTAAAATGTAATAATTAACAGTATTTGGTCCTTTTAAGTAATTTTCTTATTTTGGAAAAAAAAAACCTACACAAATTAACTTAGTACACTTTTCTGAAAACTGAATGTTCTTGAAAATAACAGCAAACAGCTATTCTATTCTGAGGGCACTGTTTGCAAAATAATGATTTTTAGCATCAGTTTCACTGAACTCAGTTGAAAGACTACTATACTTCTGATGGTACGTGCTTGTCTACCAATCATATTTGTTATGGATCCTTGATTGTATCATCCAGAGATTTTTTTCATTGTCACCATGCCAAAGTTGAAAAGGACACTGAACATTCCAATCTAGCACTTGAATGATTCTTTCAGGTTTAAAGTTACTCCAGTCTAGTGCCTTCTTAGTTCCTGGAGAAGAGTAGCTGCCTTGGACATATGGGTTCAGGTTTTAAATTCTCTCAGTCACAGTGGGACTCTGTAGTGGAAGCAATAGCCTTGAGATTAAATTACAGGAGAAAACGGCATCTTTTATCTGGGGCTGCCTCTCCAAGGTCAACACCGGGCAAGATCTTTAACCAACATTATCTTGGGCTGTTAAGCTTATCCAATGTCCAGGCATCTAGGCAGTTCTATCCTATGAGGAATGGACAAAAATCTTATAGTTTCCAATATAACTATTTGATATCTGGATTGAAATCTTCACCTAAATTTCACTGGGATAGAAACACACCATATTTCTGGTGTAGTCTGACCTTGAACAGTATGTGAAGTAGCACAGCTATGACTAAAGTAGTTTTATATAACAAGTCTGTGCTTCAGTACCCTGAATTCATGTTGTGAGTAGTTGGAAAGTTTTAAGTAAGATATAGCCTGAAAAGCTTAGTAACTCCACTGAGAGGGGGGAAGAAATGTTATGTGGAGGAAACAAGAGGAAGAACTTTCAGGATCCAGTGGCTTGAAGCAATACTCTCAGGTAACTTAATTTTGTGGAATTAAATAAGAAGCTATTGAATATACATTGAAGTTGGTCTGAAGAATGAAAGACGAACTGAGGGAATTATAAACAAACAGGGGAAACATGAAAACTAATTAAAAAGGAAGGTGTGGGCACAGCAATAGGAAACACACGTGAGTTTACTTTTAGTTATCTGGATCGGGGACTGGCAGGAGGCTTCCAGACTTCTGCTGATCCAAATCCCCCTCCCCCAGTCCTATTTTCCTTTCTCCAAATTCCTGCTCCAGCTAGAGGAGTAGCTCTGATCAAAGGAGAGGAACCATTTGTCTGACAACCAGTAAATAAATGATGATACCAAATGTTTAGAATTTTGTCTTCTTTCTCATGCTTTGTTCTCACTCACTCCTCTGTTGCCTCAAATTACTAGTCATTGTACATATGCTCCGAAAAGCTTCTTAAAACCTTTCTTGACTAGTTCATCTTACCCTGTTACGTATGGTCGTGTCTACACGAGGCCAGAGTTCCCAAACTGTACTGTATTATTTGGCCCCAAATATTTTCGCCCTCCAAGTTATCTGTCTACATGGAGGGTAAAAGTTGAGGTAAGGCATGGTGACAACTGACCAGGTGTCTCCCACTGACAGCCAGTCATGAGGCTTTGATGAGGCTCCCTTCAATGGGACTGAGCACACCTATTTGAAACAGACATTCTGATGAAATATTTTGCAAGGCAGAACCAATTTCCACATTGAAAAACTAGCACCCACACCCCCATTTATCAGTTCACTTTTCCCTAAAAATTATTGTGTTCTTGTCATGTAGACACGACCTACAAACAATATAATTACTTAAAAAGAGTACACCTGAAAATATAAAATTCAATATTAAGGAAATATATAATAAATGCAGTGACCTGTGTTTTTAACAGGACACCAAATAAAATAATAAAGCTATTGAGCAAAACTTTCTAATGGTATATTGTTACCCAGAGCCCCAGTTTACACTAAGTTTTTCAATCCTAGGAAATGAGCACAAAAGGCCCTATTTTTACAAAAAGGACCCCTAAGGATTCTAAGGTCAATGCAGAGCACACAAAGCCCTCTACACCAAAGCCATGAAATACACTCACGGATAGTGGTAAATTGATCATAGTTCTACAAAACAAAATACCAGATTTCTCTTAGAGAGATAGATATGAACAGGCAACAAAAAGTCATTTTCAGCTCAAAACAGTATATATATTTTTACTCTCCTCAATCACTATGCGTTCCATGCTTTATTGTGACTCCGTTTATAACTGAATTGGGATTAATTTCCTTTTTCATTGTTGTTGCAATACACACACTAATTTGTACCTTTTTAGTCTTCATAAAGACATCATCTATTTTTGTTGCCTATAGCATGATTTGAACTTAAACACTTCTTTCCTTTTAAAAGCCAACATTCAAAATGGCAGGATTTTTTTATAAAATAATGTGTAGGAGGGCATTCAATCTCTGCTTATTTTATTTTTCTGTTTCTTGCTGCGAAGATTATTGCTCATTAGAAGTAATAACTTTAGGAGTCCCATAGCAGTAACTGTATGCAAATTTTATAAACAAATTAGGCCTGACTTTATTATAAGTGAGTCTGTGCAGAAAGGGGCAAAATACTCACTTTTTATAGATTCAATAAAAATCATACTCCTTAGGTCACTAGAGAACAGTTCTGTGTCCTAAGAGAGGCATTCTGCCTTAATGGCTAGAAAGCAATTGAAGCACCATCCCAAATAATAGAGTCAAATTCTTTCTTACTAACAATATGTAGGCTAAATTTGATCAATCACCTACAGGTTATGGACTCTCGAAGAGCAGTAAACAATATCCATGAGAAACTATTATGATCGATTTCCCCACAATATAGAGATAAATAAAATGCTGATCATCTATTCATTCATGTAGTTCATGCTTCACTACATGTGCTTAGAAATGCCAATAAAGTAAAACTAAAGGCAGGAGGGATATTCTTACAGAGAAATGCCAGACATACCCTGTCTAACCTTCTAGCTTCTATATGTCTAAGCAGCTGTTGTCTCCAGTCTGCAGGCATTTTACCACAGCTCTCCTCTCCCTTCACAGGAGTAGGCCTCGTCTTTATATCACTGTTATCTGATGGCTTGTCACCATAGTTACCCAAGTTATAGTCAGATGGTATTTTTTCCAAAAGAGCTGCCATAGTAGGCCTAGCTGAAACTGGCCTGGTTTGGGAGGCACCGTAACTCTCTGTACTGTAGCTTCTTGCAGACAGTGGCCTCCTCTGGGTAAGGTTTTTAACTGGAAAACTTCCCGCCTGAGCTTTCACTTCTTGATATGAAGGGTGTTCATCTTCATACCTGCCATTCCTTTTCAGGAACTGGGACTCAGTCACTGAAACGCTGCTTTGGCGATCCAGACCTCCCCTATATGGAGGTCTGCCGTACCTATCACTCGGAGGCAGCTCATGAGGTTCACTGACCCTTCTAAACATGGCCATTTCTGTGGAGCTCGCCAGAGAGTCGGCTCTTCTCAAGAAGCCTGCCCTGGCACCTTGGCTTGCAAACTGAGCATTCACCACAGCATCCTCATTAACAGATGGCTGAGAAAATGAGAACATTTGCTCCATTGGTGGGTATCCTCTGTAAGCTCTAGGACTAACCAAATCCTTGGCGAGGTTTTTGCTGGGCTGTTGCACGTACTCAGAATTGTGTTGAAAGGGGGGCGGTATCCTCTTTTCGGCTTTAACTTCCACTGCTCCTTGGGGGTTGAAGCTTTGGTCAAACTGATAGACTTTTTTTGTCATGGAAGCCTTCTGTTGTTGTGGCCCTTTACTACTTCCATAAGTGAGCATCTCATCATCCAGCATTGGGACTGACTGGCTTCGAGACATACTGGACATACCATGCTCTGGTCCCAACATTTTATCTGGTCGTTCATGGCTTCCTAAGTGATCACTCCCAGAAGCATAGTTTTCTAATGGTATGTTATAAACCTTGTACGTACCAATGTCAATCTCATCGATACTCTGTGACTTTTTGAATTTATTGGACTTGATATCTTTCATTAGTGGGGAAAGCCTCTCTGTGCTTTTGCTAATGGAAATAACACCTTTAGAAGATTCTGGGCGGCAGTGGATTTGAGAAAAGACATTGCTAAGACTCCTGTTGGGATTGGAATCGTGATACTCCCATGGTACTCCTGGAGAAAAAGGACTAGGTATTTCAACAGATTCTTTTATATGATCTTTCCTTTCAGGCAATGGGCTGGTGGTGGGGGTTGTCTCTAATTTGGAAGGGAAAGCGGTCCTGTCTTCAAAAGGACTAGGGGTTCTGGTCCAATTCTGCCAAGGATTGGAAGGAGGCACTTCTGTTTCTGGTGTGTGTCTGTGTGTAGATTGCTCAAGTTCCAGGGGAACACCAACAATCCTATCCTGCCTAATCAAAGGCCTGCGTCCATGAGAAGATGTGCTTCTAGATTTCGAACTTAAGAGAGGATTGTTGTTAGCATTCTCGCCGGTGGTCTCCTCTGCAACAAACCCTGTGTTATCATAATGTGAACCATCAGTCCAGTTGTCAGTGAAGGCGTCACTCATTGGCAGCCGGTCAGGACGCTGTGGTAGATTCCCTGGGGGAACAGCCTCTCGCTGGCTGAGTAATGGCTTTGAATCCAGAGGCTGTGGGAAAGATGGTGGAATCCTGTGAAGACAGTGGGAAGAAATATGAAAATGAGGAAGGGCTGGGTCTTTGCCAGAAAGAGAACAGCCAAGAATGCTCATCCTTTGTTTAATAGATCATTCATCCACACCTCACTTCTGACTAAGAGAGCATTTTTATTTCATATCCCCCCTTTACCTTTCTCTGACTTTTATTTCATCCTTGTAATCATCAACTTTTAACAAATCATATAGTCTATTTACTTACCTATTTTATTCATCGTGTTTTGTCGTGTGTCCTGAGCTAGAATGTAAACTCATGAGGGCGGATTTTTTTTTTTTTCTCTTCAGGCCTTGGATAGTGCTTGGCACATAGTAGGTATTTGTTAGATGATTAAATGAATGAGAGAAATAGATAGGTCTTCAGTAATGGTCCTGAAACTTGTCTGATAATTAGAATCCCTGATTCCTTCCTGTTCCTCATCTTAAAGTTTCTAATTCTTATATTTCCAAACTATTGGTTGAGAATACCTTTCTTATAAATATTTGATATATCTAATGAACCCAGATTGTCTTCAAATAGCATTTATTTGAAGGTCAGGTATTAAAGACATTAAATCCACTGTATAGAGAACATTTTTTCCTAGATGTAAATTATATTATATTATAACTTTTGGTCATTGGTTTTATACTAGTGACTAAAGTATCTCTAGAAGATGCTGATTTTTCTAGGTTTATTGTAAACCATTTGCACAGTAATAACATTGAATTATATATTTTTTGTCAGTGAGAGAATTTTTTGCGAATTGAAAAAGAGTACATTTAGAAAGTACCTTCCAAAGTACCTTATTAATCTCAGCTTATATCACAAGTAATGAACTTAAAAAATCAAATAATTAAGTTATAAACTGAAAGAGATTAAGATTTTTATATGTGCATCGATAGGTAGAAACAGTTATTCATTAAATACCAAATAATAGCTTGCTAACAGTACTGGTATTATCAGTAAAATATGAGTAAACTTCAGTTACTATGTATATTATGTGATATTATTTGCTGTTTCTAGCATAAAATATAGCAACAAGGTACAAAACAAGGGCATCAGACCTGGGTGGATACTACCTCACGGAGTCACTTAGTAGAAACTATTTTGGGGAAAGATTAAATATTTTTACTTACATCCTAACTTTTCCAGCTGATGATAAAATGATGCTAATGATAACAATGATGATGATAGCAATGAAAATTTTATTAAATATTTACTTCACATTAGGCAATAAGTCCTTTCCATACATCTTACTTTAATCCATAGCCATGCAATTTACTTTAATCCATCCACACATGCCCACATGTGTCATAAATAAGTATTGGGCAAACAGCGCTTTTGGTTTCTGATTTTGAAGGGGCACCTGGGTGGCTCAGTCAGTTAAGCTTCTGACTCTTGATTTCAGCTCAGGTCATAATCTCACAGTTTTTGAGTTTGAGCCCACTTTGGGCTCGATGCTGACAGTGAGGAGTCTGCTTGGGATTCTCTTTCCCCCTCTCTCTTTGCTCCTCCCCCACTTGCACATGCATTCTCTCTCTCTCTCTGAAAAAAAATTAAAATTTTTTTGTCCTGTCATCTCAAGCTGATAATCTCCCACCATATGTCCCTTAAACAATGGCTTGGTGCTTAAACTGGATTCAGCCTCTCCTGAAGTCCCAGAGGACTGTTTTTGCTTACCTGCCCCTTCTGTCTTCTATGTCACTCATGTGCTGAATACAATTCAAAAATTAAGATTCCATTTTTTTTAAGTTGCTGAAAGAAAGCACTTGGGAACAGAAAAAAGGGAATTCTAGACACACCTGTTACCCCACAAAGAATTATGTACTGCATCTTTAGCTGTTGGCTGCAAGGACCCCACTTTAACCCGGGTGTTAGAGGATCCTGAGGAAGCCTGGGAAGGTGAGTAGTCTGAGTAAGTGCCTGAGGAAACACTGTTATTCAGACAGTGAGTTTTGTCAACTTCAGACTCATCAGTTGATTCTGAAATGTAAAGGGGAAAATGTTATAATGCTGTGAACATTGAAAATAATAAACACAGAAATGCAGGTATGAAAAACAGCATAACAATGTTAGGAATATATATTTGTAAAATATTTATATACACTATGGTGTATCATCATTTACAACTGGTGATTCATCATGCACATGCATTTGTGGCATATTTTCCACATCAGGTTCACAATGTTACCTTTTTTGTCCTTCCCTAGCAGAACAAGTTTGGGTGGGTACAGAGGGGTCTCAGCTAATGAAGGGTGAAGTTCCCCAATCCTCATTTCATTAGCTGGATGAACAAAAGAATCCTGAGAGATATAATAATATAGGACAAGGAAAGTAAACATTTAAACAATGGTTAACCAAGTTGGCAATATCTTTATTTGGCTCAGATTTAAAGATGGGGCTTTAGAATTTAAGTCACTATGGAGCACTGGGAGAAGTGCATATGTTTCTCTGAACTAAGTACTAAAATATTTTGCTTTTCTAATTTAAATGAGTCCATTTATTCATCAGATATTTTTTTTCAATGCCTGTTTATATGCCTGGCACTGTGCAAAGAACTGTGGACTTTCCAAAGAAAGATAAAATGTCACCCATTCCCCTGGAGATTTACGGTCTAGTTGGGGAGATAAGTTATATCTCATTATAACACAGGGCTGAATTATGACAAGCTGTATGTGAGTATATGATATATACATAAACATATATACGCATACATCTAGGCATATAAACGGGATATACACATGTATAGAGGGAAGTCTACCACTGGCCAACTAAATTTTTTCATCCTTTGTCATTCTCATGCACAAGTACTATTTCCCAAGTGATCTTATCCTCAATTTCTTTAGTTCTATTGTGACTTTTTTCTAACGTTTCCTAGTTTTCTCATGTTTAGTCTAGCTTGCTGAATCTTCATTCTAAATTCATTCCTTGAGTGTAATGACCAACATCGGTACAAGAATAAAACTTTATAAAGACAAATAAACATGTTAGAAAAAACTATGTATTTAAACTTCTATAATTAAAATTATTATTTCCAGTTAACCAGAGAGTGAGAGAGCACTGGGGAAAGTAAAATGCCAGTCTTATTTTCTTCTACATATACAAATGTCTTGTTGATGCCCAGGGGGAGGTAGTGATATAAATTTATGCATGGCAGTTATCTTTATGTCTTTCTTTTCTTAAATTTCAATTTGAAAGATAATATTCAGTATTTTTCAGTTTTCTCATTCATTAGTACTTGTTAGTTTAAAATATTAATGTAACATTTGGAAATATTTTGTTAAATCAAAGAAAGAATATACTTGAATACAAAACTATAGCAAATGAAATGTGTTCTATCTTATAACCAATTGGTAATAGATGAAACTCTTACTATACATTTTAATGCCCCATATAGTGACAGGCTCAAGTATTTGGGTATTGCAAAGAAATATCCATTTCTTTAACTTGAGGCTTAAGTTCTATTTTATAGGTTATTTTGGTTAGATTTGTATAATAATATTTGCCTGTGAAAAACCTGGGTGTATCTGATATGTGTTAATTATTTAAAAATATTTCTAGGTGAATTATTTCATTTTCTACAAGTGGGTTTTGAGACTCAACGAAGTCCATGCTTAAGAAGATAATTAGATTAAGATCTACCACAGAGGCAGGATTCTGGGGTTCCAGTCCTGTGATCTTCCCTTATACTGTGCTGCCTCCTAGTGTGCTCGGCTGTGAGCACATCTGAAACTTAAAATGAAGTTCCAGATTTGAAGAGGGATAGGAAAGATTAGTAGGACTGATGGAAATTCTGGAGATGAAGAGGGAAATGTGTTCTCATGGATTTTGAAAACTATTTCAAAGGCTTAGCAAAGAAACTTTTGATAAAATTTTAATGTGACAAAATAGAGAGTAAAGCCTTTACACATCTTTGTAGAAATTTATAACTAAAGCAGACCTGAATTTGAGAAATTGTACCATGGAAAGGCATAAGGTATGTTAAGGTTTGTCAAAAATATTTCAATTACAAAGTGGCATATTTCTATTCTATTCCTGCTTTATCTTTTATTAATCGGGTTATTTTGGGCAAGTCAGTGTACCTCTCTGAACCTTACTCACTTCATCAGTAAAGTGAAGGTAATAGATGAAGGTATTAATGTTATTTTCTGTCCAGTACTAACACTCTATGAATCTAAATATAACTTATTAATTGAAATAATATTTTAAAAAGTAAATATTCTTATGATAGAGAACTGTAGGAATTTTGTTTTAGTCAACAAAACAAACCAAAAAGCTATACAAACATAGAAATGTGAATATAATTAAGGGATTTATTACCTTTTCCCCCTTATGCCTTACACAGTTAGTATGCAAGTTATGTTGCATGTATAGGTCAAATTTTCAAAATTTTATCCTAATATTGTGGCTGGAGCTTGGCATGGTAGCTATGCTATTCTTGAGTCTCTGCTCAAGAATTTCTAATTTGAATCAAAAAGAGCCATAATGACTAGGGAGTATGGTATCAGCTAATTATGAACCTGCATCCTTTCTCCAGAGTTCTGTTAAACCCTCTACCTAGGAGGACTAACACTACGAAAGCAATAACGATGGATTTGCACTGATCTAGTTAGACTCAATTATCTTTATGAGCAAAATGATAATAATCATGACGATGATGATTATGATGAAGATGACGATGCCATCAGTTATGGAGAATTTATTACATGTCTGCTACTGTGCTACTATGCTAAACACTTCATCTGTACTATCCATTAATTATTTAATAGATAACTTTGTTTTTTACTGTTATTTATTATTTTTAAGTTCTTTATTATTGTCATCTTTGTTTTGCAGTTATGAGATGAAGGCTCAGAGAGGTAAAGTCATAATTCCAAGACAATCTCAGTGAGTGGTAGAGCCAAGATTGAACTCAGATCTGTCTTAATTACTGTAAGGTCTTCCATATGATATTATGTACTGTGTCCCTAAAGAAAAGCTCACCTGCCAAATGGACTTCACGGAAAAGACAAGTTAACTTCCAACAAGGGAAATTGATAATCAACTTTGTCTCTATTAATTCTTGTATAAAAAGGTGGGAGGAATCAGGTTCATGTTGGAAAAGTGGGGGAAGCTTTTTCTATGGTGAAGGGAGTGGAAGTTATTGGTCAGGAATCAAATATAATGAGGAACCCATTTTAAGCACACTGAAGCACACTTGCTTCTGGTGAGGAGACAGAAGTGGGAGAGAAAGAAAATGTAGAATCTCTTTGTTCTTTAATATTATTGATCTTGTGCCATTCCAACTAAATCTCCACTGCTATGGTTGTAGTGAAAGGAAGCTGAAGACAGAAGTGAGAGGGTGGAAAAAAGTTTGTGTCTGAGCTTTCAGGAGTCTAGATCTAGTATTAATAAAAGCATTTAAGGGCATTTTCAATGGAAATTGACTATTGTTTATTGCCAGGAGAATGATGTGTTTTCTCTACATAAGGAAATTGAGTGGGGTCTCCTAACAAAGGAAAAAGTCCAGAACATTTATCAATTGGTGGACATAGTAAACAGGTATCCAGTGAGAAGTTTTCTGTAATGCATATAGCGGTCTACAAAAGGATTAAAGGAGGATGGGCAGGATTAGCACATGATTCTCTTGTGGAAGGGAAGGGAATTATCACTTGCTGTAGCTTTCCTCTGTGCCAAGAACTGTGCTTGCAGCTGTAGAAAGATACTTGTTTTCATCTGATTTCATCTCCACAAAAACTCTAAGCATTATTGGTATCTGTATTTTTAAAGATAAAGAAAGCAAAGCTTAGAAAGTTTTCAATGACTTGTCAAGGTCACAAAATTGACAACAAAGTAGATTCAAGATTTGAATTAATGTCTCCTAGGCTTGAAACCACTTCCTCTTGTTCCCAAAATGGGCTCCAAGGGACCTGTGATACTGTTGTTAATTCACAGGGATACATATTTTAAGTATTTGAATAAACAAAGCAATACTTGACATCAGCCAGATACTGTGTGAACTAGTTTCAACATTAGATTGCACTTTCTTTTGATGACAATCTTTGTGAAGCTGGCTTTTTGGTGGTTGCTGTGATTAAAAATAAAGCACCATTCAAAAATCAATATGAAACAGAATTATAGTGTCTGATGTGATTCCATGGTTTGAGAAGATAAGTGGTGTCCAACAGGTGTACACATTTCAGCAAGTATTTTTGTTATTTCAGCATGAAACAAAACCATTATTTTCCCTTTTAATGATGTGTATTATTTTTCAAATGACCACTAGGCAGGGCAGACATATTTAATAAGTTGTTCAAAACTAACTACTTAGTAAATGGAACTGTTGGGTACATATTTTGGACCTTGTAACAAAATTACTAAGACACTAATGGCGTTTGTATTCTAAGAGCTTTGGAACCCCTAGCCTTTACTTATTTTATGCCATAGCTTTATTTACCAGACTGTTCTTCTTTCCTTCCCTCCTCCCTCCCCGCTTTCCTCACTTGCCTAATATTTCATCATGAGAGTTTGCCTCTACTCCTAATATTATATTAATGTATTAGTATAGTAAATTGTTATTGTTAAAATACATTTTACTCAACACATAGGTGATAAAGTATAATTAAGTGTGGCAGTCAACACAAGTCATTTATGAATGTGACAAAGACTCAGAGAAATTGTTCTTGCCCTCAATTAGCTTCTACTGGATGTAGAGACAGACATGTTACCAGATAAGAACCACTCATGTACTCAACAGGTATTTATTGTGCCTGACTTTGTATGAGGCACTGTGCTAGACACCAGAAAGGCAATGGAGACAAGATAAACCTGGTCTCTGACCTCATGAAACTCACAGTCTGTAGTTAATAAACAAAATAATTAGAAATGTTTTCATTTTATGTAACACAAATAAGCAGGATGATGTGATAGAGCAAATCAGAGGTTCTACTGATCATGGTGATCAGGGAAGGCCTTCCTGTTGAGGTGATCTTTAAACTGAAGGCTGGAAAAATATGGAAGCACTAGCCATATAAAGACCTGGGTGCTACAGACTGAATGTTTGTGTCTCCTCAAAATTCATAAGTTGAAACCTATATGATGATATTTGGAGGTGGGATCCTTGGAAGGTGATTAGGTCATGATGGTAGAATCCTCATGAAGGAAATGAGTGCCATTGTAAAGAGATCCCAGAAAGCTCTTTCTACCATGTGAGGACACAGAGAAGACAGCCATCTATGAACCAGAAAGTAGGTTTATAATGTAAACCTTATAAAAGGAATTTGGAAGTAGAAGACAGCCTTCACACTTCGCCATCTTCATTGGTTCATATGATTCTCCCAGCTTTATTCTCCATCTAGCATAACATATATTAAAAATCTTGGTATAAGGTTGGCAAATAAAGTCATCAATAAATGTTGATTGACTTTCCTTTTTCTTTTTTCTCTATTGCATTTGAAATCTATTTACCTTGTTTTTTTCTTACTGGTTTCTCCTTCTGGTTCTGCCTACCTCTATTCTTTTTTGCCTTCATTTTCCATGTTTAACCACATGGATAAATGTGTCATGCAGTGTGTGATATTCTCTTCTACATTCTTGAGAGTATGAACTCAAAATAGCAAACAAGTGCAAGACATACAAAAGTATTATATACTTAATATAATCTACACTGATCAGCTAGATACTTGGTTATCTGTACTTATTATAGCTGAAAGTTGAAAATATGGAGTGTGGCCCCTTAATCTGGGTGAGTAATTTGAGAAGGGAGAATGATAAAGCAACACTTCTCTTTGCTCTAGGATGGCTATAAGTTGGGGAAAGAAGATCTAGATCTAAATTTTAGAAAAAGTATGGCACTTACTAGTGAGAATTCTATTCAACATAAAGAACCAGGAGAAGAAGAAAACTTAAGAAAGTGTGGGGTGAATCATTAAAATAATTATAAAGATTAAGATTGATCTTCAATTAGATAGACAATCAGAAGCCACTATAGTGTTTTTAAGGAGAGCGAGTTAAATTTGTTTCAAAAAGATCATTAACAAAGTAATGAGGGGGTTGGGAACAATGTAAATCAAGAAGTTGATAATTTTTATAGTAATGCAGGACAGAGTTGAGAGCCTGAGGAGGTCAAGGAGATATACTTAGATGAAAATATATAAACTTAGGTGATTGTTTGGAAGGGGCAGTGAATGGAGAGAAAGAAGGAAAAAGAAATCAGGATATCTCCCAAATTTCTAGCTTCAGTGAATTAGTAAGATAATGGTACAAGTTGAGATCAAGATTGGGCATATATGAGCAAAGGCAAATCTGGAAACAATCTTCCCCAAAATTTGGATTTTTCAAATTTGAAGTGCTTGTGGGATAATTTTAAGATTTATTTTCTCTACTAGGGTTATTAATAAACTCATGACCAAAGCCTTCTATTCCTTGACTCACCTAATCCCAACCCCGAATTAAGAAACTGTAGAATCTTCTTATTTTGTAGCAAAATTACTCCGTTTATGGGTTATCATGACCTCACAGTTAGTAGGATGTTAACTGTGATTACATGAGATTCACATACGAAGTGTATGTGTCTTTAGTGTGTACCTGCTAAACACAGGCTTTCTTCCTTTTTGTATTATTGCAACATCTTAGAGATAAAACTCTATTTCTCTGCTATAGCATAGCTATAGTATTTTAGAAGCGGAAAAGTACGATAATACTGAATTTATAAGTAAAAGAAAAAAACCAACAAAAATAAGTATTTACTTAAATTTTCCTCCCTAGATATCCATTGTATTCTGCTCTTCTGGGGCGGGCTCCTCCTCCACTGGAAGATGTTCACACCATGCTTATTTTCGCTCAAGCCTTCCCCTTTGTCTCGAATGACTTTCTCTTTCCACTTTAAATGAATCACACAAATATCAATATGCAGTTCAACTTTAAACTGTTTCACATCTTTTTAATTGATTGGCCATGATTGCTTCTCTCTCCAATTTATTAAAGTATATTTGCCATCACACAACAAATCATGCTACTGTATTTTATATATGTTCTCTAATCACCTCATCTGTGGTAATTTTACCTGCCTAGGCTCTAAATTATTTGAGGACTGTGTGCACATTTTATATTTCTTTTCTCTCTCTCACAGTGCTAAGCACAGTGCTAAATATACAGTTGGTGTTTAATCAATGCAACAAATTGATGCTGTGAAATGCAGATTTGTAAAAGAGTTTCATGAACCTAGATTTTTGAGAAGTGGGTATAGTAACTTCTAGATGTACTCATACCAGTTACGTTTCTAATGGAGGTAAAAAGGTGATAACCAAATTAGCTGAAGAGTTGATGAGATAGTACAGAGGTGGCATAAATGTAGTTGAATTCTTTTCAGACCACACACATTAATAAGGATGAATATCTAGTTTATTCTAAAATATAGGAATTAAGCTTCACATAACTAGATTCATAAAAGCTAAATTTCAGAGTTATCTCCTCTTTGTCATTGTTTATTGTAGTGTTTCCTATAACCATTTTAACTTAAATCCCCAAACAAACAAACAAAAAATTGGTTCTAATCTGATCTAGAATTTTACTGAGATTTGCAGAGTAAAATAAAAAAAAGAAAGAAAAAAAGAAAGAAAAACTTCATTTAGTCTTTTCTAATGACTTATACAATAAAAATTTGGATAGCCAAAAGAGTATCATGAAAATGATATAATGCACTTACTGGCCAGGCCTTGCTAGGTGAGCAAGTGTTCCTTCTGTGTGTATTGGAACTTTTGGAGTTGTATTAATAATTTTAGGCCATGAGGGTGTCATTTACCTGTAATTCAGTAAATGCAACTCTCATGGTTTGAAAAAGTAGAGAGACTCATTTATATTTTAGGGGAAAAATGCACTTATCAGAGAGACTCTAATCAGTTAAAAAAAACCATATAATTTAGTAATTCCAAAAAATCCAAACCACACTGGCAATTACCAATAACCTTGAAATACCTCCACTGTAATCTCCTTTGGGGCTACAGGCCACTTGTGTTCATACTTTTCTTTCACAGTTTGCTCCGTGTTAGCAGTTGGGTTTGAATTCTCAACACGCACTCCATGGCTTGGCTTACCCACCAGATTTTGAACAGATTTTACCATATTCTTTAAATCCTCTGGGTAAGGAGTTGGATATCGTTTTAGGTTTATTTCAACCTAGAAGTTTATAAAAAGAAATTTCACATAAAAATACCTTCAGCAAACATGTTCACAAAACTACTCCATTTTATGTGCCGTAGTGAAACCAAATGCAATATAGTGAGTGTTGAGCTGGCTGAGAAACTGGACTGTTGCCGTAGGGTGATGTTCTTCCCGTATTCTGCCCACATGGGGCTTCTTCCTGCCCCACCCACCTTCTAGATTAAAAACAATTTGGGGTTATATCCTGTCTTTAGACCTATCCTGAAGATCATCGAAATAGGAGTAGGTCAAACACAGAAGTGACTGGCAATCTGAAGATTTCAAGCAAATTACTATCAGTTGCTTTTATACATTAGAGGCTGTTCCTTACCTTTCTTAGTTATTTATAAGTAATTATTTTCATGCTAAAAATATCTTCGGAATATTAATCTAGATGATAGGAAGAGACCCCAAAAGGTTTACAAGGAGACTTTATCATGTCTTTAAAAAATGGGGAATTGACAGTTCTCCTACTGTATGCATCAGCTCTATGTTAAATAGCATGTTATATCAAAAGTTAGGGTAGCTAATTCTTGTTAATACCTAAAATAATGCTTCAGGATGGCTTTTATATTTAGTTTTTACACTAATAAAGTAACATTGTAGGTACTGCCTTAAAATACTTAAAATCTTAAAATATTCTTTTGTAAGTAATGTCTTAGAATAAAAAAATAAAAATTGAGGAGATTTTCTAAGATATTCTAAGTAAATACATAAATGTTGGCTTACATTTACCCAGATATCTATTCCCCTTTCTTGAATTCGTTTTGGTGTATCAATCTGACTTTAAGGAACATATATATAAATGATTATCCTCCACATTTAATTTAGAGGGAGAAAATACAAGACACTTATAGAATATCCCATTATCAAAGTATTTAAAACATTAAATCCAATTTATTCATGCTGATTAAAAGGGAGTGGGAAGAAAAATAAGAAGCAGCTTTATTTGGCTTGGCTTATTCCAACAGTCATGACTTTTTGCATCTGAGTAGAACCAACTTTACAAAATGGAATGGTTTATGTGATTGTAGTGAGTATGTGTCTGTGGAAAGTGCGTGTGGGGGTAGGTTGGGAAGAGGGTAGAAGGGGAAAGCAAAGTTGAAGAAGGAAAGAGCGGGAATGAGAGAAGAAAGGAGAAAGTGGCGTGGGTGAAGTATACCCAATCCCACCTGCCCACACTGCTAGAATTCATGAGATGTAAGAAATTATGATGGTGGTATAGATCTGAGGATTGTAAATATGAATTCAAACACTTTTGCTCATCTGCAGTTTTAGCAAATCCACCAACTTTTTCATTTTCATCTTCCTCGTGGCTCAGTTTCCATATCAAATGCTGTGATTGGACTCCACTAGATGATTTCTAACATTCCTTTTAAGACTAAAAATACAAAATTATTTTTCCAATACATTTTTGAAAGGCTGACAAAAAAACAGAGAATTTTGCTAATATAAAGATTGCCTAAATGTAATTTAGTCTTCCACTCCCAAACAAATAATATATAGAAATAAAACTACAAAAATATAACCCGAGAAAGAGTTAGACTTTTCAGAAAAAAATGTGCAAGTTGTTAGAATGTAATATAAATATAGCTCAGGGTACTTAATTTATAATGCATTGTTAAATAAACATAAAAAGAATGATATCCATGCCAGACAAAGTCCATTGGGATGCATGCATTCTTGGATCTGCTGTTTAAGTTGGTATTAGAAATGTTTATCACAAATTAAATCTAAATTTTAAATTATATTAAACTCATTTAATAGTACTTGATATCAAAGGGCTAAAAGTCAAAAAACTACATTTAAAAATATAGATTGTAGAGTGGTAGAGCTATGATGCCAATTATGAATATCTTTTAATTTTTAATAACCAATGGTATATGAATGAAAAATAATTTTCAGGTAGAGAATTAAAATCCTATGTACCTTAAAAAAATCCTCAATGCTAAAATTACACTGCTAAATTGAGTCAAAAAGAAAGAAATGTGAAATGTTCTTCTTTAATTGAATTAGATTTCTCATTAAATAATGTAATCTAGTTTTGTAGATGCTATGTCTCATCTGACACAATTAGATGCCTATTTACTAGTGACCATGGTGCCAATATTTTCTGGTTATTTTATAAGCCAATTAATGTGATATTTTGGTCACATCACCATAATATGTTTGAGTACTTTATAAAATATTTAAATTTAGAAACAGAAACAGATTAGTCATGAGTTTAATGAAGCTTAAGCTTTAGAGCCTGTCACTTGCATAGCTTCTTTCTAAAGCCTTGTAAGGGGCCCTACTTATGTATTTACATGGTTATTTTATACCCCTTTCCTTAAAGAGACCCCTCTCCAAACTGTGGGAGCTTCAGGTCTCATAAAACTTGGCTTTGTTTAACCAAGCCAATAAGCTCCTTGCTTCCCATTTACCAGTCTACCGAAAGAACTTGTTGGACCTGGAGTCAGAAGATCTAAATTTAAGCCACAGAGTTACCTCAAACAAGCTATCAGCCACTAATTGTTCTGTTCAGTTTCCACTCATGTAAAATGTGAATGGTGATATCTTTGGTGAATTGATGGCTAAAATGAGATAATAACTGTGGCAGTATTTTGAAAATGTGTAAATTCTATTCAGAGATTAGATACTATTTTCTAAAATCAGATTCTACTTAGGTATTTTTTTAATGTGAATTCTTTTAGCAGTTTAGGTTCTACTATGTATATATATATATATATGTAAACACCATACTACTGATAACTATCTGGACTTTTCAGATTGTATGCAGCAGCAACCATTATTTATTCAGTATTTGCCATGTGCCAGGCACAAGCAATATGTTTATAGGGATATTTAATTTATTTTCATCTATATGACAAATAATACTTTTTAATTATTTGTCATTTAGATTTAAATATAAATAAACACTAAGCAATTATAATTAACAATAATTAAATAATTATAATTAAACATAGTTGAAATTTTATAACCCAGTGCAGCATCTGTTCCCATTTTACCAAGAGAGAACAGAACTTATTCAGTGTAAGTTCCTTGTCCAAAGTCATACAGCTATAGCAATGCCCAAGTTCAAACTCAGGTCTTTTACACCAAAGCCTTTGCTACAGAAGTGTTACTTGGCTCAGGGCTAAGAAGTGAGCACCTATTTGTACAATCTTGTGCAAAAACGGCATTTATAAACTTTTATTGAGTTATTTTATTTTATTTTATTGAGTTAAATAAGAGAATTTCAATTTTTAAAAACATAAAGCTAACAATTTTTTATAATCCCTTTTTACATTTAAATAAAACTATGATATTTTATAATTGTTAGGTTTGTAAGCTCTGTAAAAGCATATTTAATACCCTTTTACAGATTGTTTTGCCTTCCTACTTTACTTTCTTTTTTTTATACCTTCCTACTTTTTAACTCATGTGTGTAGTATTTTGGAAATGAATAAACATGATAATTAACACAAATTTATTAATAGTTCAGAAATGCCCCAATACAAAAGCAGTTTCTTTATATTTCTAAATATATGGGCGAGATATATTCCCTTTTTCTAATATGGGATGGAAAAATATGTAAATTCATTTACGATACAAATAGGTGAAAAAAATTGTCACTTATTTTCTTACCAAAATGTTGTGTATATCACTCACCATAAAGTATTTGTTCATTTTACATATACATTGTATTAAAATGCAAGATTTTTACTACAATATGATTTCACTTTAATTTCAGAAAAATAGAAATGTTTCACAACATTCTATAGATCTCAGATCTAAAAAAAAGTGCAGTAAATGCAAATAGCAGCTGCAAGATGTTGTAGACTCCCAAAAGTTTAGCAATGGAAGAAAGAATATAAATAGGTAAGCATTTAGAGATGATATCTTGAATTCACAAAGAAAACTGTGGTTTTCTTATGTAACTATTAAATTCTAATTTGGTTTGACTGTAAATTCCAGTAAGAGAATTAATAGTCAATGCTTTAATTATTGATTGTTAAGTATCTCATATTCGGATTTAATCAGAACATTTTACACAGAAAGGAAATCTATAGCAGTTTTAATTAGGATTCTCAGCTGGTCTTATATTGTGGATAGAATATAAGACGCGGAATAAGAATCTAGTCCATTACATGTGGATGATAATGCTTACCAAAAATGTAGTGTTATTTCACATCCCATTAGGACATTTTTAAAATTAAACTTTTAAACACTAATCCCACTGAGATAAGGACGCCCTATTTGCCACAACTCCAAAACCAATCTTCTCTTACAGGAATTCTCATCATCTGTGCCTTCAAATTAGAGGGAAATTGATGCTTTTCAACAGATGTCCATCTTTGTGCTCAAAGTCCACTCTCAGCAAATCTCAATTCAAATCTCATGCTATTTTAAGAATCAAGTTTTAGTTATTTAATCTCCCTCAGAATAGATATTATGCAAAAACACATGTATGTATGGGGACAATTTAGATGTTATCAATAGTGTCATCAACATTCTGCCCGACTATTGGTATTCCCACACTTTAAATTAAAAAAAAATCTTTAAAAAATGAAAACATAAATAAAAATGAAGCAGCCAACTCAAAAATCATGCCATATACCCCCCACCATTAGACACCTCATTATTGATGTTCCCTCCCCTGACTTGGTTCTCTCCACCCCATTGCCAATGTCAATGAACAAAAACTTAAATTGGGATCAAACACTGGCAACTGGATGGTTTCTATAGGATCAACATTCCTTACCCCAAATCATGCAGAACATACCCCATAAACCACTGTTCCAAGGTTGCCTCTATATGGGGGATTCTCCTACCCCAAGCACCTAGGCCTACCTGTCTGCCACTTAGAGAGGGAAGAGTGGTGGATTGTGCTGCAACTGGCAATGGAGTACACATGCTCCTTTCTTGCTGGAGGCCACTTATACAACCCCATGCCAGCTGTGGGTCATTCTGGGGGACGGGCATATCTTGGATCTGCTGATCACACCTGGCCCATGGTGTGCAGCAATCGCCAGACAGTCTGGCAGGTTGGAGAGTAATCCCACGCTGGCCCCTTTCCCAGGGGGCTTGGCAGGAGTGATCCTGTGGGAGAAGGAATCTCCATTTTCTGGGAGAAAGAGGAGCACTGTAGCAATACTTTCACTTTATCATTTTTCTACTCCTGATTTTTTTTTCACTCTGGGTAATGCATTTAAAACAACCACAGAAAATTAGTTCAAACTCTCTGTAATAAAACAGTACCAATATCATATGAAGCTAAAGGGTCACCATTTCTTCACACAATGCAGTCATACTACTCTATACGCTCTATAAGTAGGGCATTATACTCTAGTACATTTGGAAGTTGATAGCATAGGTCAGTGGTTCCTTTTTAAATTTTACATAAATGAAAGGTAAAACGGTGCTAAATTTAATGTATATGTAATGAACCAAAAACGTGATTTAGTATAAGATTTCTGTATATTCCATTCATCATATTTTCATGATGATTTATTTAGAAGTTTGTTTGTGTTCTAATTTGTCCAATAGCCAATGGCATTGGAAATATTCAAATTAGTCAAAACAAGTGCTTGAGATTTTTCAAAAACATATTGTTTCAACAAAATATAGATAAATCAAATGTAAATAAGCATAAAGAAATTCAATCTAAAGTATAATGAGCCTACTCTGATTATAAACAAACCTGATCACATAACACACAAACAGGGCTTCTAAATAACTGTTTGCATTTACCATATTTTATGTTTTCATTGACACATATACCAGAGTATATTAAACATACTATTTCTTGTTGGATACTTTGAATATAGATTTTTAGGAAAAAGTATGTAGTTTTTGACATTCAGTGAAGTAAAAGAAAGAATCAGAGGTCCAGTACAGAATGCATCATCCATTGGTTCTAGATTTAACATATGAAATCTTGAAAGAAGAACTGAGATGTTGTAAGTGTCTTTGTTTATTTTTCGTTTGGCCTTGGTTTTTTTTCTAGGACTTCACAAGTTAAAAAAATGTTTCTTTGGTTGTTAGATAGCATTAGCCAAGCATCAAGAAACATTTTTGTTTTCAAACCCAAATCTTCAACAAAACTATCATTTTGATTTGGGAATCCACTTTGGGTTGTCTACAATGATGTAGAGGTAGGCTTTGTCAATTACCTTACTGTCTAAATCTAGTAAGGTTCCAGGATGTGTTGGTTAAAGAAAAGTTTAGAAAACGTGGGAATGAGGGAAAAGAAAAAAGAACACATTACACAATCTATATCTATTAATAGGATGCACATCACAATTACTTAGGGAATTAGTCACTTTGAGTGAGAGCTGTTAGTATCCATGATGGAAAAAGGACACAAATAATACTATAAAAAATTGATGAGAGATTCAAGATGTTGCTATGATGATAATATGAAGATCTTATATTGAGAAGATCTGTCATTCTGATATTTTAAAATTTAAATAATAAAAATACAGATCGTAAAATTACACCATTAGTTGACTTAAATTAGTTTCAATAAATAATTTTAAAAATATATGTTTAAGGTGAAAAATTGAATATCCCCTGGTATTATGCAATTGTCTCCTTTGAAACTTGTTTTCAGACTTAAGAAAACTCAGAAAATCTTCTCAGATACCCCTTCTCAGATCTTCTCAGACAATCTTTTCAGAGATTTTAATGCCAATATAACATATTAGTCTATTAGCTTTTCCTTAAATATGTACTCTGGTCTCATATGGTCTGCCTGATGCTTTGTTTGGTGATTAAAAGAAAACTGTTTCAGTGTTCCAAAAATGTAATAAGATGCTTAGGTAAAGTCTATCAGCCAGATTGTTTGTTTGTTTTGGCTTTCTATCACCTTGAATCTCTTTCATGTTGTTACTCTGTAAGATGGGTATTAAATTTGCTCAGTTAGAATTGGGACATTAGTCTCATTCTGAAGCACACCGATGCTTCTCAAATTACCATTTTGTTATAATGAAAGAGACCACCAGGAGACTTGAGGATATACCTGACCTTCAAGCTGAGGTCACTCAATTTGTCCCAAAGTCGATTGTATTAATAACAATAGACAAATAAAGATAATGAGAAGAAAGAAGAAACAAAATTAAAGGTTTCACCTTAACTTTCCCAGCATTTTCGTCATCTTCCTTTTTTTCTTCAAATTCAAAGGCAACAGTCATGCGTTGTTGTCTCTGCTCTTCCCACAGTGTTGGGTTAAAGCTGTCACTGTCTGACTGGAAATCTACAGTTAGATTCCAAAATATTATTGCTTTTTTTTTACATGAAGTGTTATTAATAGAGCTTAGTACACTATGCAAAAAAATGGCAATAGGTACTATAAACAAATACAAAAGTAAAAAAAAAAGGGAAAAATAAAGAGAACGAAGAAGGAAATAGAGAAGAAAGGAAAGAAAAAGAGAGGAAAGTTCCTTTGATATTTGTTACATGGTCTTTTACATCTAAATTCAAAGTCAGCTTTCCTACGTACATATTAATTATATTATTGGGATTGGGAAGTTTTCTAATGGGGAGAACAGGATCTCAATGATGGTGATGATGATGACGATGATGATGGTGATAAGAATAATAAAGAGAGCTGGACTATACATTAAAAACATTTTTTTAAATCTTCATACCAGCACACTATGCATAGTACTAATATATCCTCAATTTCTTAATGAGAAAGCTATAGTTTTCTCTGGGCCAGGATTCCATACCATGTTTGTGTGATTACAGAGCCCATACCCATGTTTGTAGCCACTAAACTCTATCAGGAGTTTATAAAAGGTACTAGGTAACATTGGTTTTTCAGGAAAGTGTGTAAGATTGAAAGTTTATTTTTTTTGCTGTGTGCATGTGGTTGGGAGGAAATGTAGGGGAGCTTATTTTTAGGGTTATGAACATATGGAAATACAGTCTTTATTATGTTCTCAACTAGTGTAAATATATCCCACATTAATAAGGAAAATAAGTGGCTTATAAATATTTAATTTACATAAAAATATAGGCTAGCAGTAATATCTTCCTTGCCAACATTAACTGTGAATATCACATGAAAATGCAGTACAAGTACTTAGTTCACACTAAATTCTTTCCCAAAGGACAACAATTATCATATATGTACTTGTTTGTTGCAGGGGATTCAGAAAATTCATTTATTATACTTCTGCCTGAAAAGCCAAGAGTGACTTGCTTAAAGTTCAAAAATTTTTTTCTATTACCAATTCTTCTTTTCTCAAAAGAAAGCAAAACCAAACCAAACCTGACTAATTCCTTAACACCATATGTTGCTAATTAGATCTACCCCACTCCCTACAATAAATTAGGGATTTAATCTGTGCAACCATATTTCAGAAATGATCAGCAAATATGAGACTCTTTTCAGTTTTCCCTTCATTTTTAAATGAGATACTTTGATAGTCTAGGAATATTAATATGAAAATATAAGTAAAGCTGAATGAATGAAACTTATTTTTATTTTTTTCTTATAGCATATATAAACATAGTGACTTTTCTTGTATAAAACTCAAAGATCAATTTTATTGAAGTCTTAAAAAATATAAAAGCAATATTTCCTTTTCCTGCTTTTGCAAGTCAAAATTTAAATTAAAATATTCTAAAGAATCCCAAAATGATTCACTTATATTGTGAGTCAAACACTAAAGACATTTATTATAATTATTCCCCAAAATAGATACACAAACAGTTTCTTTTAAAAGTTGCTCTCATTCAAGTGGATTGGGTGGATTTAATCCGTGGATGGAATAAAGTGGGTTTACTCTTCTAAGAATTAGTATTACTGTAAGACTGTAGAAGATATGTATGTCAGCCTGTCCTGGCGTGGGCTAAGGAGACTATGTGGAGATCCAAATGGTAAAGAAAAAAATCTCTATGGAATCTGTCATCATCAAGGATAGAAGATTCAGTTTTAAAAAAGGTTTGGATTTTTCAACAAGTATTTCTATCATAGCTACTGATATAATTTAGAGAAAGTCAACTTGAAAGAGAAAGAATCGTCATTATTTTCATCTCTTTATGGTTGACTCTTAACATGAAATAATTTAGGGCCTTGGATCACTAGACTTAAATGTTTAAATTGTATTCATCAAATTAGTGAACACAGGAAATAAAACAGTTCATTGAGCCATCCTTAAAATCTGACCCTTCTTAGCTCATTTCAGTGAGCTGGGTACTACATTTAATTAACTAGTCCTATGTCTTGGAATCCACCAAAGGAAGTTGTTCCTAAAAGTCAACACTTCCATGGAAGATATGAAGAGAAGAGTTACTTTTTGAAATCTTATTTAAAATATTATAGTGTACATTGATTTTGTATCTTGCAACTTTAATGAATTCATTTATCATTTCTCCCAGGTGTTTGGTGAAGTCTTTCAGGTTTTCTATATCATGTCATCTCCAAATAGTGAAGGTTTCACTTCTTCCTTGCTGATTGTAGAAGATAAGATTCATGCTTAGGTTTAATCCCTGGATGACTTACATGTGTCATTGAATTATTTTTATAGCATTGCCCATGTGCTAGTATTCCTGGGCAAATATCAAATAAAATTATTCCCTTTTATCCATAATTGTATAACCATAGGAGAAGTTTTTTCTGATAATTTACCTTCATCACCACGAGGTTGCTGGGGAAACATGTAGTTAGTCAATACTCTTTGCTTTGTTTCTGGATGGGCTTCAGTTTGTAAAGGGATAAGGGCTTTTGACTAGAAGCAAAGAACATATAAAATAGATTAATAAGATAGCAAATATGAAGACTATTCCTTTTATATAAAGACAACGGTCAATAGTTTGGCTTCACTGAACTAAAAGAACAATTAAAGGAAAGGCAAGGAAAAAAGTAATAAAATAAAAAAGAATTACATAAAATAAGACTGTTGCTGAGAAATATTCTCAAATTCTAAGGTCTTTATACTGAGAGTTTCTTTCTCTCTAGGATACTCTTTAACAAAACCTATTCATCTTCACTGTGTGATGTCAGTTTTAGTCTATAAGAGACCAAGATGTATTAAATTATTTCAACTAAGTAAGCTTTTGCTGTGGTTCTATATGCTCATTAATTCTCACAAACTGCAGCCTTAAAAAGACAAATGGAATTTGCTATCAAATTCATGCTACTGAAAGATCATCTATGAATTTAATTAGGTTAAAACATAAGCATTTTTTGAGAGATATTTTTGTAAGATAGAATCCACATAAAAATAAACAACTATTCTTGTTGTACATGATATATCAAAATATTTCTTGTGGATGGTAATATTTCATTCTTTATTATTAATTTGATTTTAGGAATATGCTTTCTGAAGGGTGTTGTAGAACTCTATTATAATACTAAATATATAATCTTATTGGAAATGATGGTATCTAATGTTTAAAAAATCTACTAATTTCATGACATTTATTAATAGGATTGAAACACAAAGGGGATTTGGGAAACCAATGTGTCTCATGAAACTGAGTCAGAAACACTAAATCACTGTTATAAATAAAAGTTAAATGATGCAGTCACTGTTCAGTTCATTCTCCCACAAGAATAATAAATCATGATATTAGCAGATGTTTTTTCACAATGAAAGACTATAGAATAGATTGTTCCATTAGCATAGCTCACATTGAATCCAGAAATTATTTATAATGATATATTAACGCTTTGAAAAATCTATAGTTCATTGATAAGATTTGGATTTGAATCTAATTTCTTTACTCAGCAAATGGAAGCAAGTACTATAATGACTGTAGGGACACAAACATCATTTACATTTTGTAGAGATTTATTTTAATTTTTCACAGAAGTAGCCCAATACCTAAAAATCTGATTAATTCATTTACCAGTATTGCTGCTTTTATGCTCAGGAGATAATGGTAATAAACTAAATTCAAGATGGTTTTCATTTGGCTATTCATATTTGGGAAAAGGTGTTTCAAAATTTTGGGATTATGAGAAAAAAGTAAAAGAAGACTAATAAGCCATGTCAAAATTATCTGTCACTTTTTTTTTTGTCACTGGTGGCAAATCAGAAGTCTTCAACTATTTCCTATTACTTTCCAGTTATTAAAGTTATTTATTAACACTCAGTTACTGATTTGATTATAGTCTATTTTTGTACATATAAAAATATCAAGCCAATTTCACAGAAAATACTGATAGTAGTTGCAAAATATATGTGGAAATTCCCCTGTATAGAAGTTTAGAATTAAGTTGACTATAATTAAAATTCTTAAAAAAAGGAATACATAGGATAATAATTCCCTCTGTGGGGATTGTGGTAATGATTTCTTATTCCTTACCTTCAGAGATATAATTAAAGAGCATCCCCTAATGACACATAGGTACTGCTTAGAAGTAAGAAGCTATAAAAATGATCATTTTGTGTATTCAATCTCTGAGAATGAAGTCGATGCTAAATCAAAGTATTTAAAGAGGGTGGAGATTATAGTACTGTATTATCTATAGCAATAAAATACACATTTGAACAGCCATCTTTACAAAAATCTCTCTTCCAGAAGAAAAAGGAACCTATATTCTGTAGTATCTGCCAAAGGTAGCTATTGGGAATAAGTTAGTAGTTTCAAGTTTAAATTATAGTTCATCTTCGTAAAATAAATCAGGTAATAATAGTTTTTACCTGATTGTCAGAAAGCCACAAAGCTGCAAGTTCTTTAAGTTTGGTAAATGAGAATGGTAAATTCTTCAACCTGTGAAAACAAGAAAATTCTAATAGCGTGAGTGAAGATGGATATAGTTCATTTTTATGAAGAATTATTTAAAATACTGTAACTTATTGACTTCATTCTCCTCTCCCATTCTTTCTCTTTAGTAGTCTGAGCAACCTTTAAAAAGTGAAAATCTATTTTCAATCCTCCAAATGTTTCCTATCACATCTAGGGTAAAATCCAAAATTGCTACCATGCCTTGTTGGATCTTACAAGATGTGGCCTTCAAGCCCCTCCAGAAACTTCTGCTACTCTTTTCCTAGCTTAGTCCCACTAGCACCACTGACTGGCCTTTTATCAGCTCACTATGGGGATTAGCCAAACTCTTCTCTCTGTCTGGAATATTCTTTCTCCTTCACTTCACTAAATCCCACATGTCCTTTAGCGCTGAACTTAAATGCCATTTTCTCAAAGAAGCTTTTCCTGCCTCCTCATTTAAATAACATTCCCCACTGTAGTCTCTAAGTACCTTATATTTTCTTTGATGGAACACATCATAGTTTGTAATATATATTTATTTTTGTGATTACATTTTTGCTGGCTGAAATCCCCACAGAACTGTAGGCTCCACAATGGGAAGGGGTCATATTTGTCATACTGTTAAAGGAATTTACAGCTCCTAATGTTATGATGACATTAGGAGTGTGTCCTTTTGATTTTTCACCCTTTGTATTTTGTGAAGTAAATATTCCAAGAGGGAATCTTTAAAAATGCATTTTGAAGTATGTGAAGTTTGGCATCAGCTCGGTATTCAATTGAAATTATCTATTTAGTTTTGGCTCCAGGCTTTGGAGGATCAAATTGCCAAATGCCTACTTCAACAAACTATTTGATATCCCTAAAATTGTGCACGATGACTAGATTGAGCTTGCATAGGCATATATGTGATTGCCATCATAGTTACTCAGCGAAGTGGCAATATAAACAAAGCCTGCCACTGGATTTATTGTTAATTTCTGCATGTTCACTTTTGAATAGAGATATGCATTTTACCTAGAACTTGGAATGAAAATTATCTTAAGTCTGTAATATACTGGAATTCTTTCAGCCAATCCATGAATAGATATATTTTGATAATGGAAATGGAAAATATTACAATAATTAACAAGTATTGTGGAAGTAGTTCATATTATGTGATAGGAGTGAAGCCATTTCAAGTAATTTAATAAATATGAAAGGATATTGACAGTCAATACAAATATCAACAGTTTGCATTAGCCAGATAACTTTAGGAAGACTATAATAGCCTCTCTGAGCTCACAAATATTTATAAAACATAAATAAGAATATAAGGAGTAACAGAGACTAACATATCATAATTCTCTTTTTATGAAATTATTTGTTATACTAATATTTATAACATGAAACCAAAGTACATAAGCACTATTTGTAGTTTTTAGTTATTTAATTTCACTGAAGCCAGAAATTATAAAGCAAGGTGTTATGGGAAGAATTTTTCCACATCATATGGAGATAAATTAAAAGTAGACGATCAATCTTGCCACACAGAAATTACACGAGGGGGAAACTTTGGGTGCATATACAAAAACATGCATGAAAAATAATCATCAATCCAGTCATAAATGTGGAGTGTAAAGGGCAGAGACTGCCATTTCTCCTCACTCCTCCAGCAATGTATGTTAAAAATGAGCATCTATTTAGTATCACAGATGTAAAATAAATTGACCATAGGAACAATCTTGCAGTTGACAGTGCATGGGAATAATCCTAAACTATAATACCAAAGCTTTTAAAATGTATTCTATTATAAATGTGAAATTGTGATAGTCATGACATTTGGATGATATTCTGTATTTAATATTTTATCAAAGCATTTCATATTTAATCTTTTACCCAGTTCTTTCTCTGATAGTAAGGTTCAATTTGGCCTCAGCTCCGGTTGAATATTAGTTTTAACTCCAGATTAAGAGTCATTGATTAATTCATTAATTAAAATATATTAATTTGGCTCTATACTATGTTCTAGGCACTGTAGTAGGAGAAAAATTAAGCTTATATAACTGGCCTGATAAAATATTTTAAGTTCCTGGATATTGTGAGATTCTTAATGTCTTATTCATATCTTTTGCCCTAGCATCTAGCAATATGTCTGTCCCATAGTAGTTACTGAATTATCCTCTATTTGTTGAATAAATAACTTTATTAGTAGTCTTTCTACCTTCTTATACTATACACAAAAATAAACTCAAAATGGATCAAAGATTTAAATGTGAGATCTGAAACCATAAAATTTCTAGAAGAAAGCAAGCAGTAATTTCCTTGACATTGGCTATAGAAATATTTTTCTAAATATGTGTCCTGAGGCAAGGGAAACAAAAGCAAAATTAAACTACTGGGACCACACTAAGAAACAAAATAAAACAAAAACAAAAACAAAAAAGACCATTCTATACAGTAAAAGAAACCAGTAACAAACCCAAAAAGCAATGTACTGAATGTGAGAAGATATTTACAAGTGATATATTTGACAAGAGGCTAATATCCATACTATATAAACAAAACTAATACAACTCAACACCAAACAAAAAAATAAGCCAATTAAAAATGGGCAGAGGACCTGAATAGTCTTTTTTTTTTCCCAAAGAAGACATACAAATGGCCAAAATACACATGAAAAGGTGCTCAACATCATTCATCATCAGGGAAATACAAATAGCCAAATCATGGAAAGAGCCTAAATGTCCATCACCTGATGAGTGGATCAAGAAGATGTGGTATATATACACAATGGAGTACTACATGGCAATGAGAATGAATGAAATCTGGCCATTTGTAGCAAAGTGGATGGACCTCAAAGGTGTCATGATAAGTGAAATAAGTCAGGCAGAGAAGGACAGATACCATATGTTTGCACTCATAGGTCTAACAGGAGAACAGGAGAAACCTAATGGAGGACCATGGGGAGGGGAAGGGGGAAAGCGAGTTGGGGAGAGAGAGGGACACAAAACTTGAGAGACTATTGAATACTGAAAATGAACGAGGGTTGAAGGGGGAGGGCGTGGGGTAAGGGAGATGGTGGTGATGGAGGAGGGCACTTATGGGGAAGAGCACAGGGTGTTGTATGGAAACCAATTTGACAATAAACTATTTAAAAAATAATAAAAAAATAGAAAAAAAGAAAAAAAATCACATTTTATACCTGTCAGAATAACTAGAATCAAAGAGACAAGAAATAACAAGTGTTGGTAAGGATGTGGAGGAAAAGGAACATTGCTGCAGTGTTGGTCGGACTGTAAATTGGTGCTGCCACTATGGAAAACAGTATGGAGGTTCCTTAAAAAATTAAAAATGGAAATATTATATGATCAAGTAATTCTACTACTGGGTATCTACTTAAGGTAAAAAACAAATCAAAGCTCTAATTCAAAAAGATATATGCATCCCTACATTTATTGTAGCATTATTTACAATAGCCAAAATATGGAAACAACCCGTGTTTATCCATAGATTGATGGATAAAAATGTGATATATAGATATCTATATCTATAATATTACTCAGCCACACACAAAAAATGAGATCTGGCTATTTGCCAGGTCCAACAAGGATGGACCTAGGGTGTATACTGTTAAGTGAAGTTAAATTAGACAAAAACAAATACCATATGATCTCACTCATATGTGGAATTTAAGAAAGAAAACAAAGAAAACAAGAAACAAACAGAAAAAGACCTTTAAATACAGAGAACAAACTTGTGGTTGCCAGAGGGGAGGTGGGTGAGGGATGGGTGAAGGAGATAAAGGGGATTAAGAGTACACATATAGTGATGAGTCTGAGTCCTGTATGGAATTATTGAGTCATTATATTGTACCCCTGATATTAATGTAACACTATGTGTTAATTATGCCTCAATAAAAACAGTCAAAAATAACTTCATTAGTAGTACTTCTAATTATGGGTCATTTTAAATATTTGATAAGCATATTTTCTATATCATCATGCAGACTATTACTGAATAAAAGTTAAGCAGACCAAGAATTTAAGAGAGACTTCTATAGCTCATTATGAAAACCTCCCTCCAAGTAAAAACAGGAATGGAGCTCAGTTCCATTGGGGTCTGTAATGGAATCTACTGAGAATCCATCTTCTTATTATATCTCCATTACCATATTTCCTAATCGTATTCATAAGAATATAATTAGAAAATTTTGAAAAATGTTTTGCTGAAAGTCATGTAGAACATTCCATGTATTTCTCTCATTTTCCTGTCTGGTAACCCAATCCAAACAGGAGATGAGATTGATTTGATTGGACTTACTCTTGTACCAAGCTACGAAGCTTCCTCGTCATCTTGATTTAAAAAATGAAATCCCAAACCTTTTAATAAAATGCTTTATTCTCTTACATGGGAATATTACTGAATTACTAAGTGAATGTGATTTTTGAAAGTCATATTATTATTATAATTTTCTTAAACAAACCAACAAATGAGAACGCATACACTCATATTAAAACTTACAGATCTGAATATTCTAAATGATTCCACAAAAGTCATCTTTGATGTTTTCATTGTAATCTCTCAGTCTCTCATTCTATCACTTGTCTGACTTAAACTTATTGCATACATTCTATTCTGTAATCATTTTATCTACTTAGCAGTTATCTTTAGTCAGTATTTATTTTTATCCTTTTCTGTCAGAGGACAATTGTGGTGGAAACAAAGATGAATCGCAGTTTTGCTTTTATCTTTTTGCCTATGCACCGCTATAACACCTTTGTCACAAGAAGGAGACCTATCTTTTCTTTTCTTGCCTTGCTCTGAACATGACTAAATAGCCATTAGGTTGTCTTTACCGTAATGTACAAACTTTATGGCTTTTGATATTATCTAATTGGCAATATTCTTCCAGCATTCTGGTGGTGTTGACAATTCCCAGTTAATTTACTGGGATATACACATGAAAATATATACATATGTAGACATACACACATACTTATATACATATGTTAAGTCATAAAATTTGTAGCTTGTTCTCATAATTTTTCCATGTTTTCATAATATTATGCTTTCTGAATACAGGAGGGTTTGGTATATAAATTTGCATGTATAAATTTTATGTTATTTAAAATACAGTATAATAAATATATGATATCAATTTAATCAAATAATAAAATTTCAAATAATAGTATAAAAATAATTTAGCTTATGCTATTTTCTCAATAAACATGGATAGCTATGTTTTAAATAACTCATAAGACACAGAAAATGTCTTTAAAATCATTAACAAGATACAATAATTTGCTTTTAGTAAATAGGTAGTATGGGATTGTGAAATGTTACAGAAATACCTGTTGTCACTCAAATTTAAGACTCTTAGTTTCTGCATCTGTCCAATCTCTTCAGGAAGAAATTCCAGTTTATTAGAACGTAGAGACATAACTGTTACATTCTTACAGCTTCCGATCTATGGGTAACAAAAGAAAATAAAGAAATATACTGTAAACCATTTTATATTAATTTCTAATATTAAAATAATTAATTGTCAGATTTCTTTGTCATTTTAAAGACTCCCTTAAAATGACTATTGTTTTACTTTTTATAATCCCACTCTTTAAAACATATGTATCTATTATATGTATTCTGTTAGGTATTAAGGCAACATACATCATATCCTTCTGCATATTAGGAAGGAAGAATTTTCTTTATAATTTTATTATTAGAATGCTAATTAACTTCATTGTTTTAATAAATCACATTGTTTTTGTCCAGCAAAGTGAGTGCTAACATATCTCTGTTTCTCATAGATCATACGTACCCAAAAGATGTTGACATTGCCTTGACAAAGTCAGTTTTATTTCATGTTGCAAAGGTACTTGTCATTATTATTAATAACGTTTGGCTCTAAAATAATGGCATATTGATTATTGTTCCTTCATTATGGAAATGCTTAGTAGAAAATGTTAAATTGAAAATATACTCCACACTTGTTTCTTGACATTAATAAATAAAAATCCCAATTAGAAATAAAAACCAACAGAACTTCTTGGTGAATTCTTAAATAAAAATATTATTATGCCACATGATACTTTAGAAAAACCAATTATGTTAAAAATGTTTCACTTCAGAAATGTAAATATAAGTATCCCAGAATGCTTTTATCACTATTAAGCGCAAAATATTTAAATTAAATGATCTGAAACTGTATTCCTTAGCATTGACTAACTTACAGTATTTTCTTACTGTTCTTTGCAAGTAGTGTTCAAGTCAAATGCATTTTTGGAGTCAAATGTAAGAACTTACTATGCATTACTTAAAAGAGAATAATTAACAAATACTTATATAGATAACTCCTATATGCATGACAGCTCAACTCATGAATCTACAGTGATACTGCACCAGTTAAGACTTAATCTTTTAATATTCATTTAAAGTTAATTAACAGGAAAAAGTTTATTTCTCACTTCTCTGGGTAATTCTGGAAGGAAATTCTCATCGACTGCTAACGTTCGAAGACTATGAAGGTAGCCAATAGTAGAAGGTAGAGACTCCAATTCATTACAGCTACAGTCAAATTCTTCTAATAAAGATAAACTGAAAAGTTAAATACATTAATTAGACATTTTAAAAGGTAAAATGGCAAAAGAGCTTTTAAAAAGCCACATATCCAAGTTCACTGAACAAAAAAGTTATTCATCTAGTGACTACAATAGTATCATATAAATTGTTTTATCAGTTCAGCCAAGTGGTTCAATCAATACCATTTAATAAGTGGCTCAATTTATGGGGCGCCTGGGTGGCTTAGTCGGTTAAGCATTCTATGCTTGGTTTCAGCTCAGGTCATGATCTCAGTTTCATGAGTTTGAGCCTCCCATTGGGCACTGTGCTAAAAGTGCAGAGCCTACCTGGGATTCTCTCTCTCTCTCTCTCTCCCTCTCTCTCTCAAATAGAGTAATGCTATTTGTCTCTCTCTAAAATAAACTTTAAAAAAAGGAAATGACACAAGGTTTTGTTTGTTTTTATACAACTTAAGTGTCATTTATAGCCTGATGTTCATAATGTATATCCTTGGAGTGGATGCATATAAGTGGCATGGGGTAGGTAGAAGTATTCAGAGAGCAGGTCCACAAAAGGGAGGGTAAGGGGGGCAAAACATTAACAACAAATCACTGATTAAATTTTGGCTTTACTAAGCACTTTAAAGATAAAAATAACTAATCTTTACCTTATAACAGCTCTATAAGATAGCTATTATTTTTAAACCCATTTTACAGATAAGGAAATTGAGGCTAAAAGAGGCTAAGTAACTTTCCCAGGGCCACATAAATTAGGAAAACCAGGACCTTCAATGCACACTGTATGCCTCCACTGTATTTTCTTGCCTCTTAGCCAGTGCCTGTAGCCAAGATTACAGAGACGGCTCATTTCAGCCTGCAGGTAGGTCCAGTTTGGTTTATATAGTATTTTAAAATCTGGAAAACTCTGCATAACGATCCAGACTTTTGGTGCCTCTTGAAAGAGGAAGATCTGGCAATACTGGGCTGGTATTCCTCCATGACAGGCAATAGAAACAGAGTAATGGCCGCTGCCTTCACATGAACACAATTCTTTAGTTTGTCACAATCCCTACTACCCCATATATAGCTAGTTTTGACCCAGATCTACAGAAAGAAATTCTACAAATGCACATTCAAGCTATCACCAGCGAACAACACATTTCAATATCTTGTTTGAGACAGCTGGGAAAGAAAGATGGCCTTCACTGGGGAAGTGCTATCTGTGTTTACGTTGTCACTGATGTTGTTGCTAATAGGATTACACTGTTATTACCATTCAAAACATCATTATTACTGTGATAGGAAGGAACCCCCAAGAATGAAGATCTTGCTGTTATAAAGGGAAGGATGAATTAGAGTTAGTTGGATTTAAAGTTGTAGAATCAGCTTCCTTTATATATATATCTATATAGATATATATATATCTTGCAATTAGCTGGCTTGAATGCAATTTACTCCCATCATTTAGTTAATGAGTAAACACAGAAATTAAACATAGGTTTTGAGTCAGTCAGAATGGATTTGTGCCTCAGCTCTGCCACTTACTAGATGTATTATCTTGGGCACCAGACAGTAAAACAAAGATCAGCTCAAACACCAAAGCTATTTTATTTACCTGCCAGGCAAAGGATCATACCAGGGAGGAAATTCACAGAGTGGTGCTCTGACGGGGAAAAGTCAGTGCCCAGAGGGTGGTGGGTAACAGTGAAATATGCTCATTAAAGATTAAACATTTGCATTATGGAGAGGGTGGAATGAGTTCACAAGCCTGTGTGCAGTTAAGTAAGTCAAGTCCTGTTAATCACGGGTCAGGAAAGAATAATTTGGTAGGTTAAGTCTGACCTTGAACCAACCAAGTAACTCATGATTCATGGACTTTAACAGTTTCAGCTACTTAGAAACAGATGTAGGGAAACACAGCATTCAGCTCTGAATATCTTATAAGCAAGTGCTGCTTAAGTGAACAATTTTCCTTTTTCTCTGAGCCTTACTTTCTTCATATTTGCAAAGAGAATACGGGCAATCATGCAGTGGTTCTGAGTATTTTATGAAATAATGTAAGTAAAGGATTTAGTACAGGACCTGTCATAAAATACATGCTCAGGAAATGTTTTCTCTTTGTATTAGTGACTCTAATAAATTCATTTCTAAATCTTTCGAGGCCCCACATGCAGGGGTGGTTATGTTGCCGGGTTCCAGGTATGTATGGGTGTGTGTTTTTGTGTGTGTGTGTGTGTGTGTGTGTGTGTGTGTGTGTGTGTGTGTGTGTATTGGTGGGGACAGGAATCAATGTATGTGCACCTGTAACAGTTTATTTCTTTTTAAAAATGTCTAGCACACTGCCTTACACATATATTGTACTTAACATATTTGGTAGAATTGAATAAACCATCTGTGCATGACTTAGGTTATGTACTCAGCAAGTGGTCATAAAAGTACCAGAGACTTTCAAAAATAAAAATTTCAGATGTATGTTCTGAGAAGTCAAAGACTTTAACAGTTCAAAATATAATAAAGCTTTTTGTTTTTCTTTTCTTTTATAAAAACATGTTTTGAAGTAACTCGAGTCACAGTAAGGCAGCCCTTTGCACCATTCTGATATGAACAAATTTCAATCATCATGGTTTCATTAAATAACATTATACCCCCACCAACACGGCTCAGATTTCAGTACACTAACTATGAGAAACTGCATAAAGTATAAACTTTGCTCTTAACTCTTGGGTCCACAAATCACAATGTAAGTAACAAATAGGCATCATGATCAGTGATTAGTCACATTACTTCCTTCAAAGTCTGTCAGTGATTTGTCTGTGAATGTCCGTCATTCAGTTCACACACAAACAGTACATCACGTAGTTGCATTGCCTTCTTGTCAACCAGTAGTAGAGAGATACTATAGGTACAATAATTCAATAGTTATAGCACTATTACTGTTGAAAAACCCCTTGGTCTCCCTAATTCTCTTGGCCAGTTAAATGAAAATGTGAAAACTTGCTTGTGATCACCAAGAACAAATTCAGTAATCCGGCCAATGGACCAAGGAGATATTTCAACTTTGAAAGCCTATTATCTTACACAGACTTTGGAATAAGCCATCTATACTATAACTGAAGATCATGCAATTTCTTTAGCTGAGTTTTGGAAGAAATATGACATAACGCATACAAATGAAAATATTTAAGCATCAGTGCAGGAAGTAACAGCAAGTCATACACGTGCATTACAGCAGGGACTTTTAACACACTTTGCAAACAACCTTGGAGGACTTGAATTAAAAATAACTGGAATTGTAGAAGAAATAGGGGCACCTGTGTGGCTCAGTTTGTTATGCATCAAACTCTTAATTTCGGCTCAGGTCATGATTTCATGGGTTTGGGGTGAGTTTGAGCTCCACATCATGCTCCTGCACTGGGAGCATGTGGAGCCTACTTGGGAATCTCTTTCTCACTCTCTGCCCATCCCAGCGCTTGCTCTCTCTCAAAATAAATATATAAACTTTTTTTTTAATAAGAAGAAATAGCTGACTGTGGGGATATTGCCTGCCACTATTCAAGGCACTGTAGATACGCTGCTAGAGGAACTTAGTGGTAAACTTGTTGACATAAATGAGGAAAGTGGTTGTAATGAAAAGGATGAAGATATCCTAGAGGAAGTGATTCTGGCAATGAATTTCACATTAAAGGAACTCTCAGAGATGTTTCATGACATTGAAAGCACTAAGGATAGAAGTTTGGAAGCTGATTCAAGCTTAAAAAGTCAATTCACCCAAGCATAGGAAAGACATTCACTGTGAACTATAATTTACATGATGAAAAGAAGGCAAGTAATGTTCAAACTAATCTTGATAATTTTTTTTTACCAAAAAAACCACTTTAATTCTTGATGTTCCTACTGTTTACAAAGCAGTGAACTAGATAAATATTACTTTCACTATTTTTCCATTTCCCTATACACTTATAACCAACCGTAACAGTATTTAATGTTTTGAAAAAGGTTCTAAAGACCTTCAGGCAGTATTGTCATGTTTTCCCCTCATTGATTATTAAGACTGTTGCATTGTTTCAGCTCCTGTGGCCATTTCCACAGTCCTCCATTACTGTGCAAGGTTAGAACTTCCTGCATCAAAAAGACAACATTTTGACTGCACTAAGGGCTGTACTGAATTAATAATTTAGAGTGTAAGTATTTTATGTCTCTGGGATAGACAGAAAGCAAGTGGTGCAAAACACACACTCTCCAAAGATCTCTGACATTCAAAAAATTTAAAATAGCAATCCAGCTGACTTTGCTGATGGTTATCTTGTTAGAAATCACATAAGGTATTCTAATACAGAATCCTCTCTGAAAACAGTTATATCACATTTACTCAGATTATCATAGGATTTCAAAAGATAGACCAAAATAAGTGAAACAGGTCACTAGAGAAAGACAAACACTGTCTAATATCACTTAAATGTGGAACCTAAAACAGAACAAAACCAAGCCTATAGGATCAAAGAACAGATTGGTGCTTGCCTGGTGTGGGGGTAAGGGATGGGAGAAAGGGGTGAATGTGGTCAAAAGGTACAAATTTCCAAAATACTTCATGGGGATATAATGTACAGTATGGTGACTATAGTTAACAATACTGCATTACATATTTTGAAGTTGTTAAGAGAATAGATCTTAAAAGTTATCATCAGAAGAAAAAATATTTTTAACTATGTATGGTGATGAATACTACCTAGACTTTTGTGGTGATCATTTCCAATATATACAAATATTGACTCATTATGTTGTACACCTGAAACTAATGTAATATTGTATCAGTTATATCTCAGTAAAAAATGCATTCATTGTACATTTTGCAAAAAAAGATAGATCAAAAGTTCCCTTTTTAAAAATTGTTTAGATAGTCTATAATAATTGTACACATGTACAGGAAAAACAAAAGCAAAGGAATGGTAAAGCGCTTTAAAACAGTGCTTCCCAAACTTCAGTGTGCCTATGAATCAGCAACAGAACTTATTAAAATGCAGATTCAGATTCAGTGGTTGGGATGAGCCCAGATTCTGCATTTGTAACAAGCTCATAGGTGATGTAAATGCTCCTAGGGCTAGGGCCACATACTGAGTTAGTTGAAAGGCTTTAAATAAATAAAGCTCTTGCTAATATTTCAAGAGTAACACTTACACACACACATACACACACAACATGTTCATTAAATTAAAATCTCTATAAATATTACAAGAGTTGTGCTCTGTAAAGCTTTGCCTTAGTTCACACATCAGTACTACTACTGAAGTACACTACTGAAGGTACTAAAGCCTAAAATTAAACAATAATGGTATTGACTTAATTTTCTAAAAATACTCTCTATGTTTTTCTCTAGTTTGGTTTTCATGAACTAGTTTTGGCTGGGAAGATATTACTGAAACATTAACCCTCAATCACCTAGCTAAACGGTAAAAGAGACTGTGAATATATTCTGTGGATAATCTAATTTCATTTTAACATCATCCAGGACCATTAGAAACCATTAGATACTATTAAATCTTCTATTAATGTAGATGCTAACAAACATAAAAATAAATATGTTTGGGTTTCATTTTCTTTGTTCAGTTTTAACTCATTAGAAATAATGTAACTCAATAGAAAATATTCAGACAGGCGTGAGTTCTAATTCTAGTGTGGCCACTTATTAGGTAAGTAACTTTTGTCTACTATTACTTCCTATTTTCTCATCTATAAAATTGGTTGATAATGCTTAATATATAGTTTCAAAGAGGATTAAATGTATGCTAAGCCCCTGGTATAGATATGGCACTCCATTAAAATGGGTAAGATGGAGAGTACCATAGAATTTTACCCAAGGGATACAGAAGTGCTGATGCATAGGAACACATGTACCCCAATGTTCATAGCAACACTGTCAACAATAGCCAAAACATGGAAGGAGCCTAAATGTCCATCACTGGATGAGTGGATCAAGAAGATGTGGTATATATACACAATGGAGTATTACATGGCAATGAGAAAGAATGAAATATGGCCATTTGTAGCAAAGTGGATGGACCTTGAAGGTGTCATGCTAAGCAAAATAAGTCAGGCAGAGAAGGACAGATACCATATGTTTGCACTCATAGGTCTAACAGGAGAACAGGGGAAACCTAATGGAGGACCATGGGGAGGGGAAGAGGGAAAGAGAGTTGGGGAGAGAAAGAGGGATGCAAAACTTGAGAGACTATTGAATACTGAAAATGAACTGAGGGTTGAAGGGGAAGGGGGAGGAGGGATGGACGTGGTGATGATAGAGGAGGGCACTTGTGGGGAAGAGCACTGGGTGTTGTATGGAAACCAATTTGACAATAAACTATTAAAAAAACAATCTTGAACAATGTTTCTGAAATATCTAAAAGTTATCCTGTGATAATTCAGTTTTTAAAATGAGTTGTTGCATATAAACAAAACCTTCTAGTAGACAAAATGTAAAACTACCTGCAATTGATTAGTAAGGCATGGGAGCTAGACAAATTTATGGTGATGTGAAAGAAATTTAATTTAATTGTATTTACAAAGATCTAGTAGGGATGTATAGGCATAACATGGAGATATTGTGGGTTTGGTTCCAGATTTCCAAAATAAAGTGAAGTTCACAATAAAGTGAGTCAAATGAATATTTTGGTTTTCCTGTTATATATTGGTGCATATAAAAGTTATGTTTACATTATACTATAGTCTACTAAGTGTACAAAAGCATTAGGTCTATACACACCATAATTAAAAAATGTTTTTTGCTAAAAAATGGTAACCATCACCTGAGCTGTCAGGGAGTTGTAATCCTTTTGCTGGTGGAGGGGCTTGACTTGATGTTGATGAAAGCTGACTGATCAGGGTGGTGTTGCTGAAGGTTTTCATTAAATTTCTTAAGATAGGACAACAATGAAGTCTACCATAACAATTGACTCTTCCTTTGATGAACAGCTGCTCTGTGATATTTGATGTTGTTTGATAGCATTTTGCATACAGTAGAACTTCTTTCAAAACAGG
>NC_043707.1:85738499-85774879 GCF_006229205.1 Suricata suricatta
GTGGAGGGGCTTGACTTGATGTTGATGAAAGCTGACTGATCAGGGTGGTGTTGCTGAAGGTTTTCATTAAATTTCTTAAGATAGGACAACAATGAAGTCTACCATAACAATTGACTCTTCCTTTGATGAACAGCTGCTCTGTGATATTTGATGTTGTTTGATAGCATTTTGCATACAGTAGAACTTCTTTCAAAACAGGACTCAATACTCTCAAACCCTGGCTGCTACTTTATCAACTAAGTTTATGTAATATCATAAGTTCTGTGTTGTCATTTCAACAATCTTCACAACATCTCCACCAGGAGTAGATTCCATCTCAAGAAACCACCATCTTTTCTCATCCATAAGAAGAAACTCCTTATTTCTTAATGTTTTAACATGAGACTGTGACAATTCAGTCACATCTTCAGGTTCCACATCTAATTCCAGTTCTTCTGTTGTTTCCACCTCATCTGGAGTTATGTCCTCCACTGAAGTCTTGAACCCCTCAACGTCATCCATGAGGGTTGGAATAAACTTCTTCCAACTTCCTGTTAATCTTAATATTTTGACCTCTTCTCATGAGTTACAAATGTTCTTCATGACATGTAGAACAATGAATCCTTTCTAGGAGGCTTTCAATTTACTTTTCACAGATCCATTTGAGGCATCACTATCTGTGGCAGCTATAGCCTTATAGATTATATATATCTTTTAAGTTCATTTATTTATCTTAAGAGAGAGAGAGAGAGAAAGAGAGGGAGAGAGAGAAATATCAGGGAGTAGGGGAGGGAGAGGGAGAGGGAGAGGGAGAGAGAGAGAGACAGAGAGAGAGAGAGAGAGAGAGAGAGAGAGAGAGAGAGCGAATCTCGAGAAGGCTTATGCAGAGCCCGATGTGGGGCTCGAATTCACAAACTGTGAGACCATGACCCAAGTGGAATTCAAGAATCAGACATTTAACTGACTGAGTCACCCAGGTCCCCCATTACAAATTATATTTCTTAAATAATAATACTTGAAAGTTAAAATGACTCTTGGACCGATGGGCTATAGAATGGATGTTGTGTACAAAATCAATCTCATTGTACATCTCCATCAGAGCTCCTGAGTGACAGGTTCCTTGTCAATGAACAGTAATATTTTGAAAGGAATCTTTTTCTCTGAGTAGTAGGTCTCCTTTTAAAAGAACTTTTCCTATGCATTCACAACTTGGCTGTTTGGCAGTAGAGGCCTAGATTTAGGCCTATCTTGGCTTTTTACACACCTTCCTCATGAAGTAAATCATTTCTAGCTTGATTTAAAGTGTGAGATATGCAACTCTTTCACCTGAACACTCAGAGGCTGCTGTAAGGTTAATAATTGGTCTAATTTCAATATTGTGTCTCAGCAAATAGAAAAGGCCAAGGAGAGGGAGACTGATGGGGGAGTGCCTGATTGGTAGACCAGTTAGAACACAAACAACGTTTACCAGAGAAGTTTGCCATCTTGCATGAGTGCAGTTCATGGTGCCCGCCCCCCACACCTGCCAAATAACAATAGTAGATCACTGATCATGGATCACCATAACAAATATAATAGTAATTAAAAAGTTTGAATTATGGTGAGAATTACCAAAATGTGACACAGAGACATGACATGAGTAAATGTTGGGAAAATGACACTGATAGTGTTGCTCAATGCAAGGCTACCACAGACTTTCAATTTGTATAAAAATGCCAAGTGAATAAAATGAAGTATATCTGTAATAACTAAAGGGAGAGATATAAAACTTGTTTGGAAAAGGCAAGCTACTTAAATAGCTACTGCCTTAAAGCATTAGGATATTCCAGGAGTTAAGAGGCCAAACTCCAGCCAAGGAGCTGGGATTGGAGCCTGGACTTGAACAATTACTGGTGGCAATATCTTAGTCAAGTTACTTAATTACTCAGCACCTTAGTTTCATCACTGGGCACAAGAAGGTGATAACAGTAGTTAACCATGTGTTACAAGGACTAAATATAGGTAAAAAACACTTAGAATGGGCACATAGTGAATGCTAAGTAACTTTTGCCATTATCCTTATTTTTAGAGAGTGTAATATAAATTTCATTTAATTTAGGCCAGGAATCAAGTTTTAGACACTATCTTTAATTTTCTCATTAATATTAGGCAAGTCACTTGTACTGCTTCTAAATGATGCAAGAAATTGACAAAATTGAAACTAATTCTTTTCTCTGAGCTGTCAGCACAGAGCCCGACATGGGGGTCAAACTCATGAACCATGAAATCATGACCTGGGCTGAAGTCAGAAGCTTAACTGACTGAGCCACCCAGGCCCCCTTATGTTGATTGATTTTGAACAGAGTTACCATCATTGTCAAGACAATATACTTTTTGTTTGACCCACTTTTTCCATATTTCTAAAGTAATCATTGACCTTTCCTTTCTTTTCAACTCTTTAGGAAGTTAATTAGGTTGATTGAAAAGAAAAATCTGTAATTTTTTTTTATTACAGGAGAAAAGTACAACCTAAATGTAAACTTCTATTTAAAAGTACCATTTTAAGTGAACGTATCTACAACCCATGAGTAGAAAATAGCTTTGCTCATTGCAGAACACCACTAAAAAAAATTTCTATATGTGGTACCTGGGTGGCTGAGTTGGTTAAGCATCCAACTTTTGATTTTGGCTCAGGTCATGATCTTATGGTTCATGTAATTGGCCCCATCAGGCTCAATTCTGACAGCACAGAGCCTTCTTAGGATTCTCTCTCTGTCTCTACCCTTCCTCGGCTTGCACGCACGCTTTCTCTCAATATAATCGATAAATAAACTAAAAAAAAATTCTATATGCTCCAAGATAGGATATTGAAAGATTTTTTAACCAACCAAAATATAGAAACATTTCATTTATGCTGCCTTTATAATTTGGCCATAGCCCATAAATGGTCACAATCCTGAAATATCGGGGCAGGGAGTGAAGGAGAAAATAGGCAGTAGAGGACAATGGCTCTTAAATGGAAATCATCACTGGTTTTGTACCTTAACTGAAATCTTATACATTCATAAGTGAAATTCCATTTAATCATTTATCTGTACTTCTCTCAGTACCTACTTTTTTCATAAGGATAACTCTACCACTTCAGGAAATACATTATAATCTTTTTCTTTTGTGTCTTAAATTTCTCTCTCTAGCTCCTTAGACTTTTCAATCAAATACTATGATCCTAAAAGCTTATTCTTGAGGACGCTGCTAAAAAGCATAGAAACAATTTCAAATACTGCTTTTCTTTTCTTTTTTTAAAATGTTTTTATTTATTTTTGAGAGAGAGAGAGAAAGAGCGCAGATAGGGGAGGGGTAGAAAGAGAGGGAGACACAGAATCAGAAGCAGACTCCAGGCTCTGAACTGTCAGCACAGAGCCCAATGTAGGGCTCCAACCCAAGAATTGGGAGATCATGACCTGAGCCAAAGTAGAACACTTAACTGACTGAGCCATCCCAGTGCCCCTCAAACACTGCTTTTCTTGAGCGTATATTTTTTAAGTTTAAATATGTATGTCACGTACATCATGTTTTTGCCCCACCGTCCAATTCATATGTTAAAGCTTTAACCTACAATGTGATAGTGTTACATATGGGCCTTTGGGAAGTAAATCAGAGTTAGATAATGTCTTTCAGGATGGGGCACTCAAAATGGGATCTGTGCTATTCTAAGAAGAGATTCTAGAGAACCAGCTTCTCTTCCTCTCTCCTTGTCTTTCTCTTTGTGCATACACAAGGAAAAGATTGTGTGAGCACACTGAAAGATGGTGGCTGCTTGTAAGTCAAGAGGAGACCTCAGAATAAAACCCCTCTTGCCAACACTTTGATTTTGGATTTCCCAGCCTCCAGAACCATGATACATAAATTTATATTGTTTAAGCCACCTGATCTGTGATATTTTATTATGGTAGCCTAAGCAGACTAAGACAACATATTATATTTGCAAATCAGTATAAAACATTTTTCTATTTAAGAACTTGATGTTATCATGTTATTTTATTAATCTTTAAATGAATGAACATAAACAGCAATAAATAAATATCTTTTTAATTATTTCTATCAATGACTATTATAGGGGCATCTGGGTGGCTCAGTCGGTTAAGCGTCCAGCTTCAGCTCAGGTCATGATCTCACGGTTAGTGGGTTTGAGCCCCGCGTCGGGCTCTGTGCTGACAGCTAGCTCAGAGCCTGGAGCCGCTTTGGATTCTGCATCTCCCTCTCTCTCTGACCCTCCCCTGCTCATGCTGTCTCTCAAAAATAAATAAAAAACATAAATAATTTTAAAGACTAGTATAATTTATTGAAGGCTATCTAACACTAAGTCTCACAACAACCTCTGAGATGAATTACTATTTCTATCTTTCAGATGAGAAAATTGCAGTTCTGAGATGTGAAGTGACATGTCCAAGGTCAATTAGTTAATGAGTGGAGAAGCCAGGATTGAAATCAAGGCTTGCAAACATGCTTCTCTACCCTACTGCTTAGGTACAATGAAGGAGATTAAATATTCTCAGGACATGATCCCAGACCTTAAGGAGCCTATATTCTAGTTAATAAGACATGGCAAAATAACAGACAAGTTAAATCATGATACAAAAGATGAATAAGAAAGTGAGATAACAAATGGAAAAATATCACAAGTTACATTGTTCCCTAACTTGTATACATTATTTCCAAAACCTATCTGTCCGTGAAAGTTATCTTTGTGTCATACCTATTGAAATCCCAATAATAACTGTTTTGAGAAATATAATTCAGAAAATGCTGGTCTAGTTTGTAGGTGTACTACATCTTTTAATTTAGAGGAAGAAGCTGTAGTGGTCTGGGTGGGCAAAAGAGAGAAGAATCAAGTGTAAAAACAGTAAGCATATTTTTTTAAATTCAAATACCAGAAGTGCAAATTACCTAAGTCAGTAATTTTTTACTTTATCAAACTATCTTTTGAAAACTTTTATTGAATATGTGAGCACTTTCCATTTATTAATACATTTAATCCTCACAACATTCTTAGGAGGTGAGCATTATTATTATGATCTCTATTTATGAAGAGGAATCTCAGGCTCTGTCACCCAGTAGCAAATCAAAGAGCCAGGGTCTGAACCCAGAAGGTCTGGCTCCAGCGCCCAAGCTATCAACCACCATGGCAAACTTCCTCTCTAAGGCAGCTTCATTTCAATCCATCACTTCATGTAATTCTGATGCAGGCACAATAGATTATGATTTGAGAAGATAGTTAGCTGATAACTGTAGGCTGAATCTAGATAGTTGTTCCCAAACTTTAGCATATTAGAATCCCCTAAAAGTCTTGTTTATATAGAGATTGAAGGCCCAAGGCCCCCAAAGTTTCCCATTTCAGTAGACCTGGGTTTGTCTCTGAACGTGCATTTCTAACAAGTTCCCACTTGAAGCTAATGCTGCTGATCAGACAAACACATTTAAATCACATAAAAATTTGAATATTTATGTAAATGGATTTTGGTTTGATCCAGTGAAGTGTGTGTTTGTGTGTTATCTTTAATTTTTTGACTAGAATAACATTACATAAGAGAAAGGTCTAAAACTACAGAGTATTTGATAAAATCAAGTTTCCCTATTTATTCTATTCACCAAGTCCCACATTCTCCTCTCCAAAGTCCTGTACATTTTTAGTTTCTTATATATCCATCTATGAAACAGGAAAACAGAGGAAAGAACGTTTTTAGTGTTCAGGTACCTAGAATAAAGTTCACTTATTTTCTTGTTATAACAGTCTAGTAAATAGACTAATGGAATTTACTATCTAGGGTATTGTTATCATATAGGCTAAACATCTGGATCAAAGAACTAGAGAGTTTTAGATGCAGGTAGAAACTGTAAATAAGGAAACTAAGCCACTAAGCCAACTAAGGAACCTTGTCCAAATTCTCACAGTAAGTGGCATAGCCATTATTCACATCCATGTTATTTGATTCCAAAGACAGTGCTCCCTGCACTATCCCTGAGGAATCAGAGGCTCGTTGAGAAGAAGGGGTTTACCCAGATTTGCTAAGTTACATGGATTGTCTGATATCCAGTCCAGAGGTATTTCTGTTTGACCATACTTTGTGAGGGAATGAACGTTTAAAATTTCCATTCAGGTTTTTGAGTTTTTATTGCTTTTTTAAAAAAATTCTTAAAAATGTTTATTTTTGAGAGATACAGACAGAGTGTGAATGGAAGAAGGAAAGAGAGAGAGGAAGACACAAAATCTGAACTAGGCTGCAGACTCTGAGCTGTCAACACAGAGCCCGACTTGGGGCTCAAACTCATGAACCGTGAGATCATGACCTGAGCCAAAGTTGGATGATCAACTGACTGAGCCACCTAGGAACCCCAAGTTTTTATTGCTTTTGACTAAAACTATGAAGCTAAGAAAGAGAGGGTTTAGGGTGTAGTTTCTCTTATGGAAAATCCTTTGCATCTACAGAAGTGAGACCCATTAAATTACCAAATATTACAAAATGTATGACAAAATTATTATATGTATTAAGAGGCATCATAGGTCAGTTAACAGCTTAGTTTTGAAATCCACTGACTTATCTCAGCCTCAGTCTCTAACTGTTGATGGGAAGATAATAATATACAAAGAATGCTGTTAATGGGAACTTTAACTAAATGAGAATTTGGTTAAAGCACCAAACATGGTATCTGGCACTAAGTGAGTTAAAAAAAAAAAAGTCACCTACTATTATTTTCATTGTACATTCGATTCATAGAGTGGTTGGAACTCCTAGGTACAATTTAAGGTTAGACAACAAAAATAATCAATTTTACAAGTCATTTCACACAAAAGTCATGGAATCTATTTCACTGTGAAAAATGCTGAAAAATAAATTCTTTAGCAGTTTTTACTAGTTGGACTACTAAAAATGATCAAAGAGGGGTGCCAGCTGGCTCAGTCAGTTGAGTGTCCAACTCTAGATTTCAGTTCAGGTCATGATCCCAGGGTTGTGGGACTTAGCCCCACATCAGGCTCCACATTGACCATGGAGCCTGCTTAAGATTCTCACTCTCCCTGTGTCCCTCTCCCCTACTTGCATGTTCTCTCCCTCTCTAAAATAAAAATAAAAATAAAAATAAAAAATAAAAACAAAGATAAGTCTAACATATTGAACATTCTAAGTGTAGAATGAGATTATCACTATAACTGGTCATAACATTTCTAGGATTTGGGAGAGGTCTAGGTAGAATGATTAATAAAAAAAATGCAGGCTATTCTACTATTTACAAAACAGTTTTTGTATGTGATTTGGGCTGTCATTAAATAAGATCATAATCAAATTTCTTCTCTAGCCCTTGCATTAAACCTCTAATATATCAAATCTGAATTCCCTAAGAAAAATAAAACTATTACTATTGCTATTGTATTATTTTTACTTCATACAGATTGCTTACTAAAGTATACTATAAAATTTTGATATATAGAGTTTATTTTTCTGCTGTACATGCAAATTCAAACTATTTGTATGCAGGTGCTACCCTGCAGTGAGAACAATGTAAATTAGAAAATGTCCCTTACTATACAAACCATGATGTGATATAGAACAGATACCATCAAACTTGTTGGTCTTAAGATCTCTTTACACTCTTAAAAATCATTGGCAACTCTAAGGAACTTGTATTTATCTTGTTATGTCTATTGCTATCTACTATGTAATAAATTAAAACAAGAATTTTTAATATTATCTGTTAAATAACAATAGTAAACCTATGACATGTTCATGTAAATAACATATTTTTATTCAACATAATGGTATTTTTCTAAACAAAAACATGTAGTGTAAAAGGTAACATTGTTTTTATTTTTGCCAATTTCTTCAATGCTGGGTTTAGTAGATGGTACTAGATTCTCCTATCTGCTTATGTATTCAATCTGTTGTGATATATTGTTTTGACTGAATTATATCTAAAAAATATCCAGCCTCACACAGATGTGTAATTGGAAAAGGGAGGGGTATTTCAATAGTCCTTTTGGATAATTGGGTTATGTTTTGATACTACATCAAAACTCAACAAGTTGCTGTTTTCTGGGGGAATAACTGCAATGTAGAATCTGAAACTATGTCAATAAGTTTTTCTTATTCTTCATACCAATACATTAAAATCAACTGGTCTATTCTGCATTTTGAATGGGTCTTATACTCATGCCTGATCCTGTAACTCATGCATTGGTTATTTGGAAAATGTTGCTTCACTGAGTTGTACAGATTTTCCAGATGTTGACACATTTCATAATACAATATCAACAAATTACATTAATTTCTATCATACTCATCTTATAAGAAAAGCATATAGGTATTGGGAAGCTGTCAAGCTCACAGTGGCAGATTGGAATTTTCCAAAATTCCAATTTTTGCTTGACAGCTCAAATTTTATTGTCAGCAACAAATTCTGTCAGTTGTTCTCCTTAAAGTGATGAGCTCACTTTGTTCATTTTTGACGAAATGTCTGGCTAAAACCCAAGTTTAAATAACTAGTTTGTCATTCTTCTTTTTGTTAAAGGCTATTTTTTAGACCCGTCTTAGGTTCACAGAAAAATTGAGTACACGTTTCCCACTGGCTTCTTTTTGTTTGTTTCTTTCATCTTTTTTTTTGTCCATTTCTCTAATACTTTCCTTTTATTTTCCTGGAAACAATAGTTAAATTAAGATAATGACATTTAAAAAATGAGCTTCTATGATAAAATTCTTAACCCTTATGCCTCTAAACCAGTAATCAACTTCTGAACTGAATAGACCCCTTTATCTTTAATGAATCTTTTTTTAATACTTTTTAAAGGTAAATAATTATTCATTAAAAAAATTTAAATCCTTAAGAGAAGACTAATTATGTAAATAACCTAGCATTCAAATTCACACCAAATTTACACCAAAAGTTGCATACTGTAAAGGCAACTTTTCTTAGTGTAGTTTTAGATGATCAAACCTTTTAAATTTGTCTTCATAGACCTAGGGTAATTAGTTTATATAAGATACGTGAACATGAGCAGCAAAATACCAACCATGACCTTGGTAGAAGTAAATGGAGTTGAATTCAGTTTCTCCTGAGTATTGGCCTAAAGAAGATAATTAGTGCCTCAGGATATAATTATATAGGAAGAGTTTTTGAAAAGCATCAGGCCGATAAAGATGATTACTTTTGTATACCCCAAAGGAAAGTAAATTTCTCTTTATATTGGAGATAAAGGGAGTAAATGCAGAGAGGAATATATTGTATGGTATGGACATTATAATATTAAAAATAGGTGAGATTTGAAAAAATAGCTGAAAGTTTTACTACTTTCTAAAGTTTGAATATTGGAATTTGAATTTAGTCAAAGTGTTCTACTCTTTGGAAGTAAGATTTTCCACACTAGTGGTTATTTGCCAACTTGGGGTGTAGCGGGGAGAGAAAGGGTATGAGAAACCACTGGGACTGAAGAATATGTTTACCATCTTGATTGTGGTGATGGTTTTATGGCTTTCAATATGTCAAAACTTATCATAATGTAGACTTTAAATATATACAGTTTATTACATGTCAATAACACATATTAAACTCACCTTTTAAAAAATTTTAATGTTTATTTATTCAAGAGAGAGAGATCAAATGGGGGAGGGATAGAGAGAAAGGGAGGGACACAGAATCTGAAGCAGATTTGAGCTGCTTTGAGGTGTCACACAGAGCCTGATGTGGGGCTCGAACTCATGAGCCATGGAACAATGACCTGAGCTGAAGTCAGATGCTTAACTGACCTAGCCACCCAGGCACCTCAAATCTCACTTTAAAAAATGGCCATTCTTTCCCCACTCCTCAAATATACCCAAATCTGTTAAATTATGGATTTCTGTAATTCTTCATACTGACATGTGAGGTAAGATTCCTATAAAATGGGCTTTCATAATTTTAGAATGAAGATAGTCTATCAATTCCTCACTTCATACTAGTTATAAACAAAAGCATTTCAAAGAAACATTGATAACAATATTTATTTCTTAAAGAATAGTGAACCAAAGGTTAATGATAACATATAATTAGGAAGAAATTGCTCTCAAATGAATGGAATATATTTTATCCTTAAAAGGCAATGATGAGGCCATTATCTAATGCAGGCTAATAGAGAGTATAATGCTAGATAAAATAAGTCAGAAAAAGACAAATACTATGTGATTTCACTTGTGTGGAATTTAAGAAACAAACAAGAAAAAAAAACAAGCAAAGGAAATTAAAAAAAAAGAGAGAGAGAGAGAGAGAGCAAGAACCAGATGCTTAACTACAGACAACAAACTGATGGTAACCAGGGGGGGGGGGGGGGGGGAGCCAGGGGAGATGGCTGAAAGCGACGATGGGGATTAAAGAGTGCTCTTGTGTTATGATCGCTGGGAAATGCATAGAATTGTTGAATCACCATATTGTATGCCTGAAACTAGTATAGCACTGTATGTTAACTATACTGGAATTGAAAGAAAATCTTAATTAAAAAATTCAAAAACAACCACATGAAACTTTGTAATAAAAATTTAAGAGAAATTCTATATAATTTACTACAAATAATAAAAATTTAATTCAACAAGCTCCACACTTCCATTTGATTTTTTAGTATTTCATATTTATTTTTCTTTATTTTTTCTTTCAAATTTTTATTTAAAATCTAGTTAGTGTGCATATAGTGTAATATTGTTTCAGGAGTAGAATTTAGTGATTCATCACTTTAGTTATAACACCCAGTGCTCATCGCAAGTGCCCTCCTTAACACCCATCACCCATTAGTATTTCATATTTAATGCTAGCATTGATATAGAATTGACACCTGCCATTTACAAAAATGCACGTTAAACAGATGCTTATATCTTTAGCTACTAAAACTGTATTAAACTTCTATGAATATCAATTAGCAATATAACTTTATTATACTATTTTAGTAACATTTCCAGTACTATTATATAGTACTATTACCATAAAACAATTAGCAATATAATGTATAAATCACTTATAGTGTAAGGGTAACATATACTACAGAGCTGTATACAAATTGATTTGATTTTGTAAGACATATTCAAGTAAATTTAGAGCTGCTACTCAAAACATCAAACTCATAGTACCTGGGAAATTATAGGCAATGACGTAATTAAAGATATGGGTAATCCCTTTGCTTATGAAAGAGTCATAGTTATTTCTCATGGTATTATATAGTGAAATGTCAATGCAATGCTTATATATAAAAGTAAATTAAGATAGCAGAATATGTTTTGAATTAAAAAATCCAACATATCTTTTTGTTTCTGGCTTAGAGAGACTGACTGGTATGAAACTTTGGCACTTACTTTCCAATTGTATTGGGTAGTATTGTAAGTTGATTGTCATCTACTTTTAGAGTAGTTAGTTTTTTCAAAAGACCTAAAACAGAGAAGCTTTATTAATACATAAAAACAGATCTCTGACAGAAAATACAATATGAAAAAAAAGAAAACCCTTGTGATGAATATTTGTCATGCCAATAGGCTGCACCCTACTCATATAAACCTACAAATAAACCTACAAATTTTTATATACTCTAGTTTTGACTGTCCAGTTGTAAAAGCTTTACCTACATCAATGGGAGTTCAAGCACATCAATGCAGACAAATAAACAAAATGTAGGGCTCCATAGAAACCTAAGTTGACAGCAACACTACCACATTTCCCTTATCTATTATGTTGCAAATGCACTAGATGAAAATTTTTAACCCAGCTGTGATTTAATATTTAATTAACTCGTAAGCACTAATAACTAACATTCCTGTCTGATACAAATTAAAAACATATCTGAATTAAGCCTAATGATCAACAAATGGGTATTGAGATATTGCGATGCAGTGGCTATAATTATAGGCTTGGAAAATTACAACATATGACCTCATACTTTTTTCATTACCATAAATCCTTGAACTTAGATCAGCAGAAAGTACACGAACTCGCAATTTTAATATACTGAGTAGAACTGGCCAAGAATTGAAGTTTCAACTATTTATATTTCACTGTCAGATTTATGCCTTCCATACTCTTACTGCCTGCTTTTATTCCCAAGGTTTTAATAGCCACAGAGTAATTGAAGAACAACTTCCTTTACTTAGCTATAATTTAATCTTTAGTATTAATATGGCTTAAATAGCCAAAGTCCAAGGGCAAAGCATGGTTAATTTTTGTTTTACATTGGAAATATGCATATCAGCTGTAGGCTACTTGTTTTTCAGAAAACTTGTTTTGATGGCTATAGTAGGTTCCATGGTCAAATGTGCTTGGAAAACGCTAAATTAAACAACATTAAACGTATTTCTTTAATAAAGTTTTTTTTAGGAGCTCTTAATATATTAATGTAGTAAAGTGACTCTTGAAAGTTATTGCAGAATGCATGTGAGTGTGCAAAGTATCTTGTTTAGCTAGTGCTTCATGAATGTTCTTCGAGAAGCATCGCTGTAGATCATGCCCACCCACCTCAAGTATTCTGAGGATTTCTTAAAGGCATAAAATCAGAATATATCTAAAATAAAAACTAACTATTGCACTTAAAATTTCAGTATGTTCAGTTACATATTCTGTAGAAGCACTCAATATTTAGTGGAGAGAAAGATTCTCACTGTCAGACTGCTGTGAGAAAATACCTACAAAATATTGAAGCTTGATACATCAGCTTGTGCCCCCAGAATACACTGCTGAAGAGAGCTACACCTGGGAACACGGACAATTCTCATTGGGGTAAGATTCACTGGGAATTTGTCTCTGAAATTTGCATACCGACTGCCATATTCATCTATGTTTAAAGGTTGACTGAATCACTGCAGCTTTTCCAGTGTGTATGTAAAAAAATGTCAACCTTGGAAATATAAAAACACTCCTAAGCTTGTTCATCAATTGTGAAAAGAAAACAGGGGATGATGAATTACAGCTAAATTTTTTATGACTTGGTAACCCTGATCAAACGACTGCACCTGCCCACCAGTGGAGCTAGAGGGGTGTTGACAGTCTCCACATCACTTGACTGGGTCATAAGAAGATTTGGGCAGGGTCATGGATGGCTGTGCAAAAACTGGGAAGTCAGGTTGCAAGGTGCCCTTTAAGAGAATGATAGTACTTAAGTGTAAAAGTAGTGGTGAAAAAATCTTGAGGCATGTTAGGGACTAAAATCAGAAGGTTGATGCAACATTTTTTTGAAGAACGGAGTAGTGGCTCTCTCCCAGCTGATAGAAGCTACTGTAGCTTTAAAGGTGGAAGCAAATTAGGTCCCTGTGCTTAGTTCCATGTCTATGGGTTTAAAGGAACCTCACTCATTTGTGATGTGGCAACTCTGTCACTCACATATTCTATCTAAGGAGATGTTCTCTGGACAGATTCTGGAGCTTCTGTAGGAGTATGGTTGTCTGTAGAGCAGAAATAGAGCACCAACTTCACTTTCATTACTCATGACTTCCTTGGGCAGATAATTCTTTTACTGCATTTTTACATCATATATGCTTGGATTTTCTTCTACTTTATAGGAATCAAAGGTATTCTATCTTTTTCCTTCCCTCTTTTTGGTCCTTCCCTAATTTCCCACCTCTTTATCCTACTAAGAAGTATTGAAGAGAAAGAAAAAGGAGGCCTTTTACTATCATTTTAGCTACTTATATATAAATATATAATGAGCAGCAATGTTTTAAACATTAGTATGTTTTGTTATCAAAATAGCTAATATTTACATGACATATAATAAAGCTTTAAAAAATCAAATAGTTGTGTACCTATCAAATCTTAGATTATAATAATTATTATATTATTACAGTAGCTAACACAAGCACTTAAAAAGTGCCAGTTACTGTACTAAGCAATTTTATATGTATGAATTCACTTATTGCTGAAAATAATCTCATGATGCACCCCATGATCCCCTCTTAATAGATGAAGAAACTGAGCACAGAGAGATTAAATAGCTGTTCTAATGTCACAAAGTTAGTAAGGTAAAAAAGCCAGAATTTGAACTCAGGTAACTTGACTACAAAGTCTGTGTCCTTAACCATTAAGTGAAGAAGATAAATTATCTTGGAAAGTAAAAAAAAATTAGTTAAAGCTCTCTTTACAAGAGCAAAAGAGCCACCCTTCATTTTTCCTGGAACCAGACAAGAAAAGGGAGTCAGCATGCAGGGTTGGTTGAGTAAATCACTCCATTCAAATATCTCACAGCTGTAGAAGACTAAAATAGATGCAAAGGAAGTAAAGATTTTATTTTTAATTGCTGTTTTCCTTCATTGATTCTGTGGAATTTCTTATCTTTTGTTCTTTTAAATGTTGGTAGTTCAATAATGTCCAAATAAAAAAGACAAGATGCAATTTCTCATCCAATAAGAATCAAAATTCTTTTAGGGCCTTAGGACACAGCTCTCTGTTTCTTATCGCTGATACTTCTCTTGATCAAGAAGGGGAATTTTGGAGGGAAGTCAGCTATTCAATGTGTATAATCAGAGACTCTATCAACCTTGCAGATGCGTAAATGTAATTTTTCCCTTGAAAGGTCAAAAGGATCCAAAGATCTTGTCTGAGGAGTAAATTACTATAACAAAGTTAATTCCTAATTTGAAAGCCATTCAGATTCTCAAAGGTTTTAAAATACATAGTATCGCATGTCTATCCTAGTCTGCTTTATGCCAGCCAAGTATCTAATCTGATGCCTATTTTTTTTTATCACCTATCTATGCTGTCTTCCCCAGAGCTAATTTCCTAGTCTGCTTTCTTAAAGGAAGACATTTTAAACAAATAATTATAACATCTTTTATTTTACTATGTGTCATTTTTATTTCCAGGATTTCTAATTTTTTTTGTAACCACCTCTTCTTAGTCAGAATTTTAATTTTTTTATTAATTCTTATTTTTTTTAAATGAATGTTATTCTAACTTTTGTCTATTTGATGATCTACACAAATTGCTTGGTGACTTTGGTTTCTCCTGGGTAAATTTTTCTATTTGTTTGAGATTTTGGTTGTGGTTACAACATTAGTTTCCCTTTAAAATTTTCGTTTGCATGCTCATTTGTGAAGGTGAACGTTTTCTCCTTACTTATGCTCACCTCTCCCTGCCTGATAGTTTTGTGGCTACTTACCCCTGACTCCCAAGTTTTTGGAGTGGGAGTATAATGCATGTATTTTGACTAAGTGGTTTTCTTGACCAGATGATTATCTATGTGATCTTAATTCAAGGATGCTCTTTTTAAGCATTATACTTCCTCACTTTCTACAACATAAAAGAGTATTTTCTAAGCTTATCTGATTATAAGTTTCATCTAGGATGTTTAATAAAAACAAATTAGCAGGTCTATGATGAACTTACTGAATCAGAATTTTCAGAGAAAAAGCCTGGAATGTGTAAATGTTTAATAATGCTCTCAGCTAAGTCTTACAATGAGATGAGCTGAAAAAACACTGTTATGAAGTATGTGATTATATAAGTCAAAAAGTTCTCAAATCTAGGAAGAAAGAAAATCTAGCCTGGTTTTTCAAAACTAGTATTCTCTATTAGCCTAAAAGAATATGACAAGGGAAGCAATAATTGAGGAAAATTTTGGAAAACTGCCTTACCTTCTAGTTTCTAATTAGAGTATATAGATTGTAACTTAATTTTCAGAAGCTTTAATAAGTTCAAGAATATATGACAGATCAGATTCAAAGAGGGTTAAAACCTCTTTTAATGTCTAAAGTTAAGTAATTTGCTGATTATCCTCCTAAGTCCTCTCATAAATAATAGTAAGATATCTATACAAAACAGTTTATTCATTATTAAATTAGATTTTTTAGTTACTTTAATCATATAAAAATTTATAACAAAAATGGATTGGGTGCTTGATAAACACTAACAGACAAATTCTCTCCTATCATGAATCTTAACAGCATATAAAAGAAAATGCATCTTTTTTCAAGAATAGAACTACAAAGAGATTTTATACTTATTATACCTTTATGTTATTTTCAGATTATAACAGTGTTATAACAGGATTAAAACTAGAATATAGCAACACTCAGTGGAAATATCTAAATATAAGAAATATACTTTTTATATTATACAGTAACATTTTATAACTTAAAATATTTGAATTAAAAATATATATCAACTTGGCAGGATCCTTTTAATAGTAGAGCCTTCTTAAATTGAATAATTACTTACCATTTCAATTTAAGGTCTAAAATAGAATTTTCTCTTCTTGAATAATAAACTTTGTAATTTATTATTATCAGTCAGGCTAACGGAATATTCCCTATATCTACTGATAAACTAGGACTATGCCAAACAAGAAAATTTCATATATTTCATATAAACATTTGTGACACAATAGAATATTCTCACCTATAGAGTCGGGCAACTGTTGCAACATATTCGATGACAGTAAGAGGTCCTCAAGGGCTTCACATCCAGAAATTTCCATGTCAACCGTTTCGATTCTGTTTTTTGACATATCCAGGTATACCAACATCTTTAACTTCCCTATAGACTTGATAACATTGCATAAACTCAGGGTTAGTTGAGAAACTTTCACGAGACATTTGAAAGTTGTGAAAACCACAATACTGTAAAACTAATTTTAAAAGCAACTACAACAATAATACATGTTGGCAAGAATGTTGAGAAATTATAATGCTTGTACATTGCTAGCAGGAATTTAAAATTGTGCAGCCACTTTGAAAAACAGTTTGGCAGTACTTGAAAATGTTATACATAGAGTTTCCATATGATCCAGCAATCCATAGGTGTATACACCAGAATGCAATACATGTCCGCGCAAAAATACAAACTTTAAAGCAGTATTATTCACAACAGCCCCAAAATGGAAACAACCCAAATGCCTTTCAATTGATGAATAGATAAACAACATGTGGTATATCCATATGTTGTCATATTTTGCAATAAATGCAAATATATTGTACAAAATGGATGAACCTTGAAAACATATGCAGTGAGAAATGCTAGTAATAAAAAACCACTTGTTGCACATTCTATTTATGTGAAATGTCCAGAATAAGCAAAGCTATAGACACAGAGAATAGATTAGGGTTTCTAGAGGTTGGGGGTAAGGAGATATGGGAATGACTGTTAATGGCTTCAGAGTTTCTTTTGGAGATAATGCAAATGTTCTAAAATTGGATTGTGGGGATGGCTACTTAACCATGTAAGTATTCTACAAGCCACTACATTGTATATTTTAAATGGGTGAATTATGTGCATTATATCTCAGGACAACAGTTAAAAGAAAATACAACAATCTCAAAGTTGCCACTGAATTAAATAAATTAATAATAAATAAATAAATAAATAACGATTGTCACCCAAACAGCATATGTTGACATGTTGATCCTTATGCTTTAAAATGCATAAGAAAGGGTTTAAATCCGACTTAACAGATTCAATATTTTGTTTATCCAACAGTTCTTTCTGGGGGTCTACTATGTAACAGGCTTTGTGTTATACATGGGAGACCAATCATGAATAAATCAACTAAATATGAGGGGAGACTTGTAATACAGACAAAATTTGTATCCTTATGGAGCTCACAGTAGTGTAGGAAACTGTCAAACAAATAATTATAATACTGTATAATATATGCAATTTAAAAAAAACATGTAGAGGATGCCGTAGAAATAGAGGGCTGCAAACCATCTGGAAGACACAGCTTGTCAAGAAAAGGAGAACCTGCATCTAGAAGAGAAAATGACAGGTACTATTCATAGTGAAATGTGAAAAATCACGGCATGTTTGAGAAAGAGTGGGAAATTTGATTTATAGGATTATAAGCCAGGTGTTAAAAGGCCTTACATGTTATATGAAGAGATGTAATCTACCTTATATGGAAAGAAAGCCTATTCAAGAGGGTTTTTTTGTTTGTTTGTTTTTTGTTTTGTTTTGTTGAAAGAGAGCCAGAGCTTGTGTGTGTGCCTGAGCATGCATGTGACCATGGTGCAAGTAGGGGTGGGGCAGAGAGAGAGGGGAGAGAGAGAATCTCATGCAGGATCTGCTCTGTCAGCACAGAGCGCAACAAGTGGCTCAACCCGAGGAACCATGAGATCATGACCTGAGCTGAAATCAAAAGTTGGACCGACTGAGCCACCCGGGTTTTTAAGATGGAGAATGAAATGGTCAGATTTGTGCTTTAAAAAGCCAACTTTAGGGAACTGCAAAGGAAAGCTTCTTTGATGCAAGTGGCAGAGACCCATCACAAGGATCTGGAAAGTTTTTCTTTTTTAAGTTTATTTCTTTATTTTGAAAGAGAGAGAGAGAGAGAGAGAGAGAGAGAGCGAGCATGCAAGCAGGAGAGGGGCAGAGAGGGAGAGAGAAATCCCAAACAGGGTCTACACTGTCAGCACAGAGCCTGATGCAGGGCTTGAATTCATGAACCATGAGATCATGACCTGAGCCAAAGTCGGACACTTAACTGACTGAGCCACCCAGGTGCACCTGGAGGCAGTTTAGCTGAGGAGATAAGGACTTGAATTAAGGCAGCAGAAGTGAGGAAAAAGAAAGGATGGGCTCAAGAAAAAAATCAGAAGTGGAATAATTAAACTAGTAACTAATTGCTGAGGACATGGAAGGAACAAAGTCATACTGTGAATAGGAGTAACAGGGACCACTTAGCTGGGTCATGGAGCACAGGAGTCAAGGCAAGATAAAAGTCCTCATTTTCATTTTCTTTCAGGGCATAATTTGCAAATAAATGCCCTACACATAACTGTGTTCAGTGGGTCATCGGTCTGTTTAATCCACTGTGTACCTTTTCATGTATTGTCTCTACTTATTTGACAGAATATAAATAAACAAATAAATAAACTAATTACACACACAAGCATATACTTGGCACTGTGATAAGTACTTTAGATATATTATTTGATTTCATACTTCATATCTTTGCTTCTCAAATTGTGTTTTCCAGATCAGCAGCACTGTTACCACTGCAAGCCTGTCAGGAACATTCTATAGAATCTTAGATCTCAGACTCATTCTGGAGCTACTGAATCAGAATCTGCACTTTAATGCACACTGAAGTTTAGTGATCGTGTCACACATTGGGTTCCCTGGAAAGCAGAGACAGGGAGGCATTTTTGAGAGCGTGTTCTTAGGATCAATAGCACTGGGAAGAGAGAGAGAGGAGAAAGGAAGGACTACTAGACAGATGAAGAAGCTGAGTCAGAATGAAGTCTTGAGGAACGGCTCAGCTGGCCCTTCAAGAGTCACTAAGTCGGATTGCTCTGCAGTAGGAGGAGTCTCAGTAAGGGTGAGGAGGTCTTTATCTTTGGTCATTGGGTGGAGGTCTCTCAGACTCGGGATGTGACCCTGAGTAAGAAGGTTCTCTTCAGTTGGCACAAATCCTGAAGAGGGTAGATAGCTGCAAACAGCATTCCCAGAAACCTCAAGAATAGAATAAGTTCTACATTCCAGGAGGATGATTCATGACAGCAATTACTACAAGTAGCATTCCATTAATTAGGTCACCCTATTAATTAGGGATGGAGCTAAAATTCAAACTCACTTTTCTCATATTACAGACCACACAGCCTGTCGATTATATTGGCAGGCACTGACCTCGAACTCCCTAATTAACGCAGCACATATCTCTAGGTCTGTGACCTCATGCCCCATGGAGGCATGGAATGTGCACAGTCTTGGAGTAGATGAATAGTTACTAGGCTAGAAACTGAGTACTTTGGGTGAGTGAGGCCAGAGGGCTGAATTCTCATTGTACCTAGAAAAACTTTACTTATAGATTACCATCCTAAGGAGTTATTCTGTTACCATAGTTCATTCTTCTCTTCTGGTGAGCAAGGAAAGAATGATTTGTGTGTGTGCGTGTGTGTGTATTTGTCTGTGGGTTTCTTTTTTGTTCCTTCATCATGAGAAAATTTATTTATTCTTTGTAGCCCCCTTCATTGTTATTTCCAGTGCAACTCAATATTTTGGTGTGAGGTTTCTAAACCTCATTTTTAGAAGCAAACTAACACTTTGGTGTTTATTTTTGAGTCTTTCCAAATCTTCACTTTCAAACACCTTATAAAAGCAGTAGTAGCCTGCAGTGATAAAGGCCTTTGAAGTCTAATGTCTCAGAATCCTTGGGGATATTGAATGTTGCTCCAGCATCTCTCAATACACAGGGCTCTGTAAGTGAGCAGGAGACAGCAAATGAAAAGAGTAGAAGCCATCACAAACAAAGGAAGATATTGGAGTTTGTTTAAAAATAAATACTGATTCAATAAATTGTTCAGTATCATTTTGGTTGATTGATCTTCGAGTGACAGTCAACAAGACAGCTATGTAGAAGACAGCTTTTTGATCATTATCTACTTGCTTCTCTGATTTATGAAAAATAGAGCAGTAAAATGATAGCTCAGGCTTCCAAAGTATTTTAAAAGTATATTATTTTAATGTATAGTGATACATGAACTAATAAAAAGATGATCTTGCTTTTCTCTGGGTCTCGTCACACTAAATATTTAGGATTAATCATTCTGTAAAACTGATTGCCATGGGCTAGCTTACGACTGCATTCAAGATTAATCTCCCAAAGACACATGTTTCTAGGTCCTTGCATAACAACTATTTGCCAGCACAAACATTCAGAAAGCCATGCCTCTTTATAGCAGGGAAGTGGGGGTATTCCCACAAGGAATAAAACAAAACATGAAAACTCAAGTGTACTACCTAAAGTGAGCAATCTACTGAAAGCAGTGTATAAGACAAATCTACTCATGCTACAGTTATCTGTTATCTGTTCACAGATGTTTTCATCACGACTTTTCCATTTAGATAATAAGCTTACTAAACAATATGAGGTCTGAGTTGATTTTTAAGGCTGGATTTTGGAAATGTAACGACTACATGAGAGTGAACAACAGCCCCTGGTGTCTGTTTGAATTACACTTCGGTCATTTACTGGCTGCATGAACTTGGGCCAGTTTCTCATTTTTTCTGTTTCACTTTATCACCTGTAACATGGGGATAGGAAGAAACCCTACTTCATAGGATTGTTATGAGGACTCCACAAGTAAATATTTGTAAAACACCTAGCATTTATCATGAGTTAGGCATTTTTTGATTCATAAGCTAGGTGTTTTTTGAACTAATAAATATATTGGAGCAGCAGGTATAGACTTTCTAATTAGACATACATTATAATTTCTCAATCCCTGCACAGGGAATTGGTGAGTGTCCTACTGTGCTGCCCTGGGTTTTGTACATACCTTGGCTGTGGCACAAATCGGGCTCTACTACATGCAATGGAATCTAGATCTGTCTCTCCTGTTACATGTGAGCTCCTCAACAGATGTATTCAAGGTCATTGAACATATTATTTTTGTAGCTCTAACGTTAGCATAGTTTCTGGCTCATAGAGGTGTATTTGTAAACGGTTTTTGAATAAATCAATACATAAAAGATGTGCATGCTTTTTTGTTTTGTGTCTGTGATGACAGTATAAATGTATTCCTTTGAAAAGAGAAGAAAGTATTTTTCCTTAAATTTTTGCCTGTTTTTCTCTTTTATGTGGTCTCATGCTTGTTTAAAAGAGAAAAACTTCTTGTTCTTATTGTTTTTGCAATCATTTAAGGAATTTTTAATGTCAAGTCAAAAAAAGAATAAAATTGGCTTTGGGAACACACATCAAAATCTCAGCGGCTGAAGAGTTATTACAAATCCAGCTGCCCTGGCTACTCAGCTCAGCTCAGTGGTTGGAGTTGACTATTACCAATAGGAACATAGTGGTTGAGGTGTGTGTGTGTGTGTGTGTGTCTGTGTGTGGACATGCTTATTTGACTGCGCATGCTATGAGTGGCAAAAGGCAATATTTTATGGGAAGCCATTCTTACACTGAAGGGAAAAGGCTAAATACTCAAACTCAATGAGTTAAGTGGTAATCCTACTACTTAGGAGATATTACTGGAGTGCCTGTGTCTTAGCAGAAAAAAATTAACTCCTGTTTAACTTTCTATTTTTAATACCTTATAATTTGCCAGTTAACATTTTCAAAAATTCAAATGGGTTCTACTAGAAATCACCCAAACTGAGAGAAAGATTTTTATTTTGTGGAAGAGCTAGTTACCTATAGGAGTAAGTTTGATTTCGCAAAAATAAGACTTGGTATTATATGTAGCATTTTCTTTTTCTGTATATAACAATATAAATTTCTCAGTTTTAAAAATCAGTATGTGTAGAGATGAAAAATATAATCCTAAGAGAACAAGAAAAATCTCTCATACATTTCATATACACATACCACTTACAAAAGGTATGTGAAATGCAATAAATAATATATAAATAAATAAACTAGTGAAAAACACTTGATGACTAAACAAATATTTTATTTGGAAAGGCAAACACTGAGATTTATAAATCAAGAGTATTACTAATTACAATTAATATATAGCATAGATGCTAGACAACATGGAATAATAAAAACTTACATACCCCAGGTAGCACTTGTAATGCATTATTATCCATCCACAACTCCCTTAAATTTTGTATTTGATCCAGAACTTCAGGCTAGAGGAGAGGTAGGAAGAAAGACAACAAAATTAGTCTTTTCTTAGCACCATATAAGTGTAATTACTTGAATCTGGAAACTTTATTTGGAAATCTAGTATTAATCCTTTAAGAAGTTCTAAGTTAACAGACTTCCATCCAAACTGGGAGTCCCTAAGATAGCCAACTTAGAATTGATCTGGAAACAATCAGAACAATAATAAAAATTAAAATCTATTATTTCCTCTTAATACCTTAGAATGATCCTTTGTAGCATTTATTACATTCTTATTATCAATGTGTTTGTCTTTTTCACTAGAAAATAAACTTTTGAAGGGCAGAGCAATGTTTATTTTTTAATAAGCACATCCCCATTGTTTGCCATGGTACTTGGCACACAATAGGTTTTTATCAAGAGTATGTATTAAAGTCTTACGCACAACCCTCATCCCCAGGCATTAAATTACTGAGCTATAATAGTATTAAGTCGACCCACTCATTTCTTATCTTTTCATTTACTCAACAAATTATGATTGGTTGAATAGTGAGGATGCCTACTAGGTGAAAGGCACAATGCAGGATCCACAGTTATTCAAACTCAGTTACTGCCATGAAGTAGCTGATGATCTAGTTGAGCAGACAAATGCATATAAATAGCTGAAACAGAAGGTAGCATTTGGGAGAAAGGAATACTATAGAGAAGTTCAGAGAAAGGAGAGAGAGAATATGATTGAGGTGTAACACATAGTGCATAATGAAACATTTCAATTCCCTAAATTGAAGCTGTCTCTAAATTATACCTCATATGGGCAGCAGCCTGTATTGAGAGATTAGAGGTTGCTATTGCTACCAGCATCATCTCTTGATTCGTGATTATCTTATTCTGATTTCTCTCCAGAAATTATCCCATTCAGCACCTTAACAACCACCAGCTTTCCTTGAAGTTAATTCCTTCTAGGGAAGTGAGGAAGGCTTATGCTAATTAGTGCATTGTATTCATTTGGCCACAGGGTTGGCTAGGGGATGGGAACGTGATCCATTCAGAGCAGATGAGCGGCAAAGTTCCTTACACTGAGGCTTCAGGGGAAAAGATTTGTTCTTCTCTGCTGGATTAGAAACTGGAAAGGGACAGCCCTGGGTGTTTCAGGCATGAAGGAAAGGTGAAGTTTTAGTTAAGAGATGGATCCTGATGACATCATATTATGCTGAAATTAAGCCACACCTGAAGTCAGATGTTTTGTTTCTTTCAAGTGAAAAAAAAAAAACTATCACTAAAACAAAGTACAAATATTGTTCAGTAAAATTTGAGACCTACTTAGGAAAACTAGTGTATTTTATAGAATAATAGTGTAAAAGTGGAATTGTATCTATGTTATGATGAGAATATTGGTCATTGTGGATCAGCAGGAGTTATGTACACATCTCTGACACATTAGAATGTAAGGACGCAGGTCTGAATCAAACTGACTCCATGCCAGGCTTCAAGTTTCCCCTCTGACCTTGGAGGCCTAAGTGTCGGTTTCTCAGAATCATTAGACAATAAAAGGGCACAGATTGCTCAACCAGGGACCACCCTAGTAACACCCAATCAGAAGCAGCCAGCTAAAATGCTTAACATTCCTAAGGGCAGGCCTAGAGATAGAAGCTATAGATAATCACTGATTGCTTAAGGCTAGTTACACCCTACGTGAGGGTCCTGGGTCCACTCTGTAATTGGTTAATACTCTAAATGTTGTGATTGGGTCCCATCAAAAGTAACGAACTCTGTAAACAAAATGTATGGTTAAAGTTACTGCCAATGATATTGTGCGATAATGATTGGACCCCTGTACCTGTGTCACAATTTCCTGTAACTCCCCCTCCCCAAACCCCATAAAGGCCCTGCCCCGCCTTTGTTCGGGGCTCTCTGCACGGATCCACTGCGCTGGTGAAGTCTGTGAGCCTCAGTTCGAGCCCATAATGATAATAAAGCCCTTTGCTTTTGCATGCATGACTTGGTCTCTCCGGCCGTCTCTGGTTGTTGGAGACGCTATTGAAATCTGGGCATAACAAGAAGGGCTTCGGAGACTGCTAGGACTACTTTGGTGACAGTCTCTGATCTGCTTAGCCTGCAATTGCAAGTAAACATGGTACTGTTCCTTGGAGAAATTCCACTTATAACAAAGATCAAAATCTAAAGTTAGAGCATAGCATTCAGCTATGGACTCAGAGGCATGTGTGAGTAAGTGTGGGGGATTTTTTTGTGTAGGAAAATATTCTCACTTTTACTGAAACCAATAGGGCACAGGCAGTAAACCACTCCATCTGTATGATAAGCTGGGCAAGGACAGAAAACATAAATCAAGTCATAGGAAGCACACTCTGATGTGCCAAAATTTTGAGGCAGAGGCTGGCCAGAATCAGGCCAGTTGTGAAACATTCATCATATGATGCAGATTTTCCTAAACCCAGGCACCATGGAGACTTTAGGGAAAGAGCTAGAGTTGCATACTGGTAACTTTAATACATCCTATGTACGCAATAAGATGGAGATTAATTTATAAACTTGGAACAATGAACATTACTCAAGATAAACTTCACTGTGCTGTGGTAACAAATTAATCCCCAAATCTCAGTGGTTTAACACCACAGGCTTAATTCCCACTTCCACTATGTCCAGCGTTATGGGTTGACACCATCTCAAGACTTCCAAAAGAGCTGAAGCAGGGAAGACAGTGCAGATAACTAGTCATTGATCTTAAAGAGCACAGACTAGAAGTGACACATATCACTTCTGTTGATAGCTAATTATCTAGACTATTTTTATGGCCTCAACTTAACTTCAAGAAAGCCTAAGAAATATAAGAGAAATTCATGAAATATTTGGTGAACACTACTGTCCCTGCCACATAGTGACACCATATAAAAAAAAAGAATGACAAGAATGGATACAAAGTACTTCAGTAATTCAGTTATCCCTTCATTCAGTAAGTACTTAGTCAATATCACCTAAGTTCTAGGCATTATACTACACTCACAATGCATGGTGTAGTCTCTGTTCTCAAGAAAGTCATGGTCTATTTCCACCGCAAACATGCAAAAGCAAATAACTGGTATTATGGGAAAATGAAGAAAGAGGAACTTATATGCCCTTGTAATGAGGAAGACACATAAGTATTCACAGAGCTCAGATGAGAAGGAGATGGTCAGTAGAGAAGAAAGAAGTGGAAGCACATTTTAGCCAGAAGCAGAGAGGTGAGAAATAGCATGATGTATGAATGGCAACAGGCACATTGCTTTACTGGAATGTCAAGTTTGAAATAGAGTGAATGGTAAAAAATGAGGCTAACAAAGAAGGTCAGGTCTGTGAAGGTCTCATGTTTTGTTAGGGAGATAGAACTTTATATGTGAAAGAACAAAACAAAGATTTTTAATAGGAAATGATTGTGGCAATAGGTGTTTTATATATGTAACTCTATCTTGTTGGATAAAGGAAAAGAAAAACAAACGGGAAATTTTAATAGAGCTGGTTATGAAAGAGATAATGAAGACTAAAGAGAAAGAAGTTGGATTCAAAAAACATTTAGACAATGAAAACAACAGGATTTGGTAACTCAATATAGGGGTGAGAGTGAGGGTAATGCATGTCCCCCAGTTTCCCAGCACCTGTTAGTTACCACCAATGGAGATGCAGAATATTGAGGTAGAAACAGATATATGAGAGAGACTGAGTTGAATTTTTTTCTCAAAGTTTTTATTTAAGTTCAAGTTAGTTAACGTATAATGTAACATTGGTTTCAAGAGTAGAATTTAGTGATTCAGTAACACCCAGTGCGCATCATAACAAGTGCCCTCTTTAATGCCCATCACCATGCATTTAGCCCTTACCCTGACTCACCTTCCCTCCAGCAACTCTCAGTTTGTTCTCTATAGTTAAGAGTCTCTTTTGGTTTGCTTCCCTCTCTGCTTTTATCTCATTTTATTATTCATTCCCTTCCCCTGTGCTCAGCTGTTTTGTTTCTTAAATTCCACTGATGAGTGAAATCATATGGTATTTGTCTGTCTCTAGCTGACTTATTTCACTTAGCATAATACACTCTAGCTCTGTCTACTTCATTGCAAATGGCAATATTTCATTATTTTTGATGGCTGAGTAACATGTATATATACCACATCTTTATTCATTCATCAGTTGATGGACATTTGGTTTTTTCCCATACTTTGGCTATTGTTGATAGTGCTGCTATAAAAATGGGGTGCATGTTCCCTCTTTGAATCAGCATTTTTGTATCCTTTGGATAAATACCTAGTAGTGTGATTACTGAGTCATAGGGCAGGTCTTTACTTGAGGAACCACCATACTGTATTCCAGAGTGGCTTCACCAGTTTGCTTTCCCACTAATATTGTAAGAGGGTTCCCCTTTCTCTGAAAACATCTGTTGTGTCCTGAGTTGTTAATTTTGTCATTCTGACAGGTGTAAGGTCATATCTCATTGTGGTTTGATTCGTATTTCCCTGACAATGAGTGATGTTGAGCATTTTTATGTGTCCATTAGCCATTTGTATGTCTTCTTTGGAGAAATGTCTGCTTATACCTTCTGCCCATTTCTTAATTGGATTATTTATTTTTGGGGTATTGAATTTGATAAGTTCTTTGTAAATTTTGGATTCTAGTCCTTTATCCCATGTCATTTGCAAATATCTTCTCCCATTCTGTAAGTTGCCTTTTAGTTTTGTTGATTGTTTCCTTCGCTATGCAGAAGCTTTTTATCTTGATGATGTCCCAATAGTTCATTTTTGCTTTTGTTTCCTTTGTCTTCAGAGACATGTCTAGTAAGAAGTTGCTATGACTGAGGTCAAAGAGGTTGCTGCCTATTCTCTCCTCTAGGATTTTGATGGTTTCCAGTCTCAAATTTAGATCTTGCATCATTTTGTCTTTATTTTTGTGCATGGTGTAAGAAAATGGTCCAGGTTTATTCTTCTGAATGTAACTGTCCCATTTTCTCAATAATATGTGTTGAAGAGACTTTCTTTTTTCCCTATCAGATATTCTTTCCTGCTTTGTTGAAGATTAGTTGACCATACATTTATGGGTCAATTTCTGGGTTCTTTATTCTGTTCCATTTATCTATGTGTCTGTTATTTGTGCCAGTACCATACACTCTTGATGATTACAGCTTTGTAATACAGCTTGAAGTTCAGAATTATGATAACTCTCGCTTTCCTTTTCTTTTTCAACATTACATTGGCTGTTTGGGGTCTTTTTGGGTTCCATACACATTTTAGAATTGTTTCCTCTAGTTCTGTGAAAACTGCTGATTTTGATAGAGATTGCACTGAATGTGCAGACTGCTTTGGGTAGTATAGGATTTTTAACAATGTTTGCTCTTCCAATGCATGAGCATGGAATGTTTTTTTTTTTCATTTTTTGGTGCCTTCTTCAATTTTGTTCATAGTGTTCTATAGTTTTCAGAGTACAGTTCTTTTACCTCTTTGGTTAGATTTATTCCCAGGTATCTTACAGTTTTTGGCACAACTGTAAATGTGATAGATTTCTTGATTTCTCCTTCTGTGACTTCATTTTTGGTGTATAGAAATGCAAAAGATTTCTGTACATTGATTTTATATCCTGCGACTTTGCTGAATTCATGTATCAATTGTAGCAAAAGTTTTTTGGTAGTCTTTTGGGTTTACAACATAGAGAATTATGTAGTCTGTGAATAGTGAAGGTTTAACTTCTTCCTTACCAGTTTGGATGCTTTTTATTTCTTTTTGTTGTTTGATTGCTGAGGCTAGGACTTCCAGCACTATGTTGAACAAGAGCGGTGAGAGTGGACATCCTTATCATGTCCCTAATCTTAAGAAAAAAGCTCTTTTTCTTCATTGAGGATGATACTAGCTGTGGGTCTTTTGTATTTGGCCTTTGCGATGTTAAGGTATGCTCCTTCTTGGTTTTGTTTGTTTTGTTTTGTATTATCAAGAAAGGTTGCTGTATTTTGTTAAATGCTTTGTCTCTATCTATTGAAAAAATATGATTCTTATCCTTTCTTTTATTAATATGATATATCATGTTGATCGATTTGCAGATATTCAATATCAGCAATATCTTGCAGTACAGAAATAAACCCCACTTGATCATGGTGAATAATTCTTTTAATGTATTATTGGATTCAATTTGCTAGTATCTTTTTGAGAATTTTTGCATCAATGTTCATCAGGGATATTGGTCTATAATTCTCCTATTTAGTAGGGTCTTTGGTTTTGTAATCAAGGTAATGCTGGCCTCATAGAATTAGTTTGGAGGATTTCCTTCCATTCCTATTTTCTTGAACAGTTTCAGAAGAATAGGTACTAACTCTTCTTTAAATGTTTGGTAGAATTCTCATGGGAAGCCATATGGCCCTGGACTCTTGTCTGTTGGGAGATTTTTGATTACTAATTCAATTTCTTTGCTGGTTATGGGTCTGTTCAAATTTTCCATTTATTCCTGTTTCAATTTTGGTAGTTTATATGTTTCTAGGAATTTATCCTTTTTTTTCAGATTGCCCAATTTGTTGGCATATAATTAATTGCTCATAATACTCTCTTGTAATTGTTTATATTTCTGTGATATTGGTTGTGATCCTTCCTTTTTCAATCTTGATTTTTTTAAATTTGGGTCCTTTCTCTTTTCTTTTTGATAAGTCTGGCTAGGAATTTATCAATTTCATTAATTCTTTTAAGAAAACAGTCCCTATATTTGTTGATATGTTCTACTGTGATTTTTTTATTTCTATATCATTTATTTCTTCTCTGACCTTTATTATTTCCCTTCTGCTCACTTTAGGCATGATTTTATGTCCCTTTTCCAGCTCCTACAGGTGTAAAACGAGGTTGTGTATTTGAGACTTTTCTTACTTCTTGGTGGAGGCCTATATTGCCATGTACTTCCCTTTTATGGCCGCCGTTACTGCATCCCAAAGATTTTGGACTGTTGTGTTTTCATTTTCATTTGTTTCCATGTATTTTTAAATTTCTTTCTTATTTCTCTTTAAGTGTTTATTTATTCATATTGAGGGGGGAGGGACAGAAGAGAGGGAGAGACAGAATTCCAAGCAGACTTTGTTCTGTCAGCATAGCGCCCAACATGGGGCCCAAACTCATGAACCATGAAATCATGACCTGAGCTGAAATCAAGAGTTGTACACTTAACTAACTGAGCCACCCAGGCACCCCTAATTTCTTCTTTAATTTTCTGGTTAACATATTTATTCTTTAGTAGGATTTTCTTTAACCTCTGTGAGTTTGTGGTCTTTCCAAATTTTTTCTTGTGTTTCAGTTCAATTTTCATAGTATTGTGATCTGAGTATACATGTGGTATGATCGCAAACTTTTTGTTCTGGTTCAAGGTTGATTTATGACCCAGTAAGTAATCTCTTCTGGAGAAGGTTCCATGTGCACCTGAAAAGAATGTGTATTCTGCTGGTTTAGGATAAAATGTTCTGAATATATCTGTTAAGTCCATCCAGGCCTGTCATTCAAAGCCATTGTTACCTTGTTGATTTCCTGCTTAGATGATCTGTCCCTTGCTGTTAACTGGGGTGTTAAAGTCTCCTGCTATTATTTTGTTATTATCAATGAATTTCAAGTTTGTTATTAATTAATTTATATATTTGGTTTCTTCCCAGTTGGGGGCATAAATACAGTGTTAGATCTGTGTTTTTTGAGAGAGAGACAGAGAAAGTGTGTGTAAACAGAGAAGGGGCCAAGGGAGAGGGAGAGAGAAAATCTTAAACTGGCTTCATGCCCAGTGAGGAGTCTCATGCAGGGCTCAATCTCATGACCATGAGACCTGAACCAAAATCAAGAGTTGGATGCTTAACTGGCTGTGGCACCAGATCTTGTGGAATAGACCCCTTTATTATGATATAGTGCTCTTCTTCATCTCTTACTATAGTCTTTGGTTTAAAATCTACTTTGTCTGATATAAGCATGGCTACTCTGGCTTTCTTTTGATGTCTATTAGCATCTTACTTTCAAACTGGAGGTGTCTTTGTTCTAAAATGTCTTTTGTAAGCAGCATATCAATAGGTGGTGTTTTTTTCTTTTTAATCCATTATGATATATTGGAATATATATATATTCAGAGTTATTATTGGCAGATATGAATTGAGTGCCATTATATTGGTCACTATTCTTGTAGATTTTCTCTGTTCCTTTCTAGTCTTTGTTGCTTCAGGTCCCTCTTTCCCTCTCAAAGGATGAATTTTAATATTTTGGCAGAGCTGGTTTAGTGTTCATGATCTACTTTAGTTGTTGCTTGTCATGGAAACTCTTTTCTAACCTTCTATTTTGAATGGCAGCCTTGCTGGATAAAGTATTCTTGGCTGAATATTTTTTCCTATTTAGCATGTTGAATATACGATGTTACTCCCTTCTGGTCTCTCAAGTTTCTGTGGACAGGTCTGCTGCTAACCTTATGTACCAAACCTTGTCGAATGAGGACCTTTTGTCCCTAGTTTTTTTCAGAATTATCTCTTTATATTTGTATTTTTCAAGGTTCACTATGATATGTCTTGGTTTTGATTTTTTTTAAAGGGGAGTTCTCTGTGCCTCTTGGACTTGGATGCCTGTTTCCTTCCCCAGATTAGGGAAGTTTCAGCTATATTTTATTGAACTAAACCTTCTTCCCCCTTTTCTTACTATTCTTCTTCTGGGACTCCTATAATATGGATATTACTGCATTTAATGGAATCGGAGAGTTCTCTAAGTTCATATACATGATCTAATAGTTTGCTTTCCCTCTCCTTTTTAGCTTCATTATTTCCCCTAATTTTATCTTCTATATCACTTATTCATGATTCTTCCATCTTCATTGTGATTACAACGTCATTTTGCTCTCAGTTATATAATTTTTTACTTCAGCCTGACTAGTTTTTAGGTCTTTTATCTTTGCAGCACATTTTCTCTGATGTCTTTTATGCTTCTTTCAAGTCCAACTAGTAATCTTATAATTGTGGTTCTAAATTCTAGTTGAGATATATTGTTTATATCTCTTTTGAGTGAATCCCTGGCTATAATTTCTTCTTGATTTTCTTTTGGGAGAATTCTTCTGTCTTTTCATTTTGTCTAGGTTTTCTGTTTTTTTGTGAGTTATGAAAGCTTGTTATATTTCCTGCTTTTGAGAGTACTGCTATGTTATAAAGGGCCATACAGTGTCCAGGGCCTGGTACTTCAGAAAGTGTTTCTGGTGTATGCCGTGTGCACTCTACTGTTGTGTTTTGGCTGCTCTTTCCCACTACTCAATCCTCTGTAGAGCTTCTCCTTGCTTGCAGTGTGGAGTGTTTGAACTTTTAACTAGGTGTGCTTTGATTTGTTTATTACAATATGCCTGATTAAAAATAAAAAAAGAAAGTAAAAAGCCTGATCCCAAAAAGAGAAATGGAAAAGGAACTAAAACAAAGAATCAAATAAAAAACTGCAAGCCTGATTCCAAAGGAAAAGAAAATTTAAAACAGAAGACATCTAAAAAAACAAAACAAAACAGAAAAGGAAACAAAGAAACAAACAAACAAAAAAACTATAAGCCTGATTCCAAAGAAGAAAAAAAGAAGAAAAAATAAAAGTCTGGTACTATTTCACCAGAACTGAAGTTGATGCTTTAAAGCATTCTATAATCAGTAGACTTGGTGAATGGTGGGGAGCTGTGCTGGTCCTCTGGGGGAGAGGCCCATTGCATTGGCTCACAATCAGACATGCCCTAGCAAAGATGTCTCTGCAGGACACGGTGGGGTTTGGTATAAGTGGTTCCAGCCTCCACTGGAGGCGCTGTGTTGCTCACTAAAGTCCCACCCTGCTGTTGGGCAGGGAGAAGACGGTGTCACCCTGCTCTTTCATCCCTGGAGTGGGGAGCTCATGCCTGCCACTGTTCAGGAAGCCCATCCAGAAAAGCAAACAATCTCCCTTCCTGTGGCCCAGGCTTCTTTCAGATCACAGCCCTCACCCTGTCTGCCCTGTGCATTGGCATGCCTGATGCCACAGTTCTGTGCTTTATCTCTGGTGTGCAGCTGGGACTCAAAACTCCAAATATTAAAGAATATGGCATGGTGCAGACCTGCTCCCCTCCTCTGGAGGAGAGTCTTGCTTTGTTGTGTCTGGTGCCATTTTGTCCCAGAAAGGGGTTGTAGGGCTACACAGGTGCTTGGAGTGTATGGTGAATCATAGTGAAAAGCCTCAACCAGATTATCTGCCCTCTGTATGTGCTTCTATTCCTCACTGATGAATCGCTGTTCAGTGGTGCCCACTGGGTCTTTTGTCTTTGGAGAAGCAATATATCCTCTTCCAAATGTACTCCAGGAAGGGGAGTATTCTTACCCAGTGTGATCCAGCAGATCCCTACACCATGCTGTCAGCTCCCTGGGCTCTGTCCTCCTTTTCCCCAGGAGTACCGCTGCCCACCTGGCTTGACTCTGATGAATGGCGTGGACTTATAAAACCTCAGAATTTAAGGGTGTCTGAGTGGCTCAGTGGGTTGGGTGACCAATTTGGGCTCAGGTCATGATCTCGTGGTTCATGGGTTTGAGCCCTGAGTTGGACTCTGTGCTGACAGCTCAGAGCCTGGAGCCTGCTTCAGAGTCTGTGTCTCCCTGTCTCTCTACCCTTCCCCATTTGCTTTGTCTCTCTCTTTTGCTCTCTCTCTCTCTCAAAAATGAATAAACATTAAAAAAAATTTAAGAAACCCCTCAGAATTTGAAATCCATTGCATGCGAAAACTTGCGATAGTCAGTTCCTCTTTATTCCTCAACCAATGGTTTTGGGAAGATGTTTTTCTTGTATGAACCCACTGCATGGTTCTCTCTCCCCTTCCTTTTTCTCTCTCTCCTCTCTCCATGGAAAGGGCTCCCTCCCTTCCACGGCACTACAATTCCCCCCCCCACCCCCCTACCCCAATTCACATCTCTGTACCTCATAACTGCCATATTCCCTCTCTGTAATTTTGAAGATTTTTCTCTTAATCCTCAGATCGATTTCCTACATGTTCAAAATGATTTGACATTAATCTATCTGTGTTCGAGGGACGAGGCAAGCCCCAGGTCCCCCTACTACTTTGCCATCTTAACTCCCTCCTCTGAAATAAGTTTTGACCATAATTAGCTGTGTTAAGAATAAGGAAGTGTGAATAAGCATATCATTTACAGGAGAGCTGTCCAGTGAAATAAGAGACTGAAGATGTCCACCCAATTTTGGAAATAGTATACTGGTGATAGAGAGAAATTGAGGGGCTATGAAGAAATTGAAGAAATCAAGGGAAAAGAAAGCTGATAAGAAGACATTAGTAAGGAAAGGCAGATTAAAGACAGATAAAATGGTATAAAGTTAATGGACTAAATTCTAAAAGGTGACAAATAAGGTGAAATTGATAACACAAGTAGAGAAGAAAAGCTGGCCTTGAATAGAAGTAGGACATCTCTTTCATTGAGACTCCAGGGAAGATGGTAAAGGTGGTGTAGTTGTAGGTGGGCTTGACTGGGTAAAGGGGGGAAGTGGAGAGAGGGCATATGTGTGAAAGTATCAAATTTTCTTGATGAAGTAGGGAACAAAGTAATCTGTTGAGCAGGAGGGGGTCAAGAAATTTGTATACATAGGGAACTTGGGGAGAATTGTACATACTGGCATAGTTTGAGCGGAGTCAAAGAGGAAGGTAAGAGCAATCAAAAAAGTTTTGTCAGTATAATTATTTTAACTTTTGGGGGAGCCACATGGGGGACTGACAGTCCAGAAAAAAACTCAGAAGATGCAAGAGACTTCAGATTTCCAGTGAGGTCAGTGAGGAATGTAGTAGAATTGAGGTATTGAGGGAAGTAGGAGGATGAAAAATTGAAATGAGAGCAGGAGTTAGGAGTTTAAGATTTCTCAAGTGGTTCTAGGCAATGATATGATAGACTTGAAGCTGGAACTCTGGGTGGTATGAAACTTGGTGTGTAGGCAGGGGTGGATGTTATGGGAACATATGGTCTTGTATGGTCCCTAAAACTTTGGTGCACTGTATAACTTGTTCCCTTGGCTGTATCAGATAAGGTGGCACAAAGATGCTGACCAATTATACCTCTAAAATATCTCTCACGCTGGCTTCTACTGGGAACCCTAGGCATCTATGAATACTTGAAAAAGGATAACTAACGCCAATCTATACACCTACTTTATTTCAAAGGTTCTCATTTCATTTATTTAATAATGTAATAGGGTAATAATAGTCCTAGTGTATGGATAAAGAATCCAATAATCATTTCCTGGGGAAATGAGGATGATTTTATGAGAGTTGCATAACCACAGCTGGGATTGTTCCTCAGGTCTTCTTGCTCCAAAGATGATATCCACTTAAAACTGAAATTCCGAAAGAATAAAGAATGCTGGTGATCACAGATACTCAAAAAAGAAAGTAAAGCATATACTGGATTTAAAAAATATATAATATTTTTATTCCTGGATGTTATAGTAACATGTGCCACAGAAGAAATTAGAGCAAGTTCCTGATAATAGCAGAGTGAAAATATATTTAGTAGATCAACACATGACTTTGCTGAAACAAACACCATAACATTAAGATGATGCAATGGCATTTCATAACCAAAAAACAATTTTCAGTGAATCTTAGAACTAAACTAAGTGGCTTACCCTCAACCTTATACATAAATTGCCTTTTTTCATACTATAGATCTTCCTTGACTTATGATGGGGTTCCAGCCTGATAAACCCACCTTAAGTTGAAACTATTATGTGTCAAAAATGCATTTAATACACCTAATCTATTGAGCATCATAGCTTAGCCTAACCTACTTTAAACATACTCAGAACACTAACATTGACATACAATTGGGTAAAACCATCTAATAAAGTCTATTTTAAAATAAAATGTTAAAAGTCTCATGTAATTTATTGAAAACTGTAGGGAAAGTAAGAAATAGAATGGTTGTTTGGGTATAAAATGGTTATCCTTGTGACCCTCTGGCTGCCTGGGGGGTGTGGCTCCCTGTTGCTGTCCAGCATCACGAGAGAGCATCCTAGCACATATTTCTTGTGATATAATCAAAATTCAAAATTTGAAGTCTGGTTTCTACTAAATGTGTATCATTTCTGCATCACTGTAAAGTTGAGAAATCGTGTCAAACCAATATTAAGTCAAGAAGTATCTGTACTTAATATCATAGCAAAGTTAATTGTTTCCATTAAAAATTCCATGCTCATGGATCAGAAGAATAAACATTGTGAAAATGTCATTACTACCCAAAGTAATCTACACATTCAATGCAATCCCCATCAAAATTGCACCAACATTCTTCTCAAAGCAAGAACAAACTATCCTCAAATTCGTATGGAACCACAAAAGACCCCGAATAGCCAAAGTAATACTGAAGAAGAAAACCAAAATGGAAGGCATCACAATCCCAGACTTTAGCATCTATTACAAAGCTGTCATCATCAAGACACTATGGCATTGGCACAAAAACAGACACACAGACCAATGGAATAGAATAGAGAACCCAGAACTGGGCCCACAAATGTACAGCCAATTAATCTTTGGCAAAGCAGGAAAGAGTATCCAATGGAAAAAAGACTGCCTCTTTAGCAGGTGGTGCTGGGAGAACTGGACAGCATCATGCAGAAGAATGAAACTAGACCACTTTCTTACACCATACACAAAAATAAACTCAAAATGACTGAAGGACCTGAATGTGAGACAGGAAACCATCAAAACCCTTGAGGAGAATGTAGGAAACAGCCTCCTTGACCTCAACCGTGGCAATTTCCTACTCAACACATCCCCAAAGGCAAGGGAAATGAAAGCAAAAATGAACTATTGGCACCTCATCAAGATAAAATGCTTCTGCACTGCAAAGGAAACAATCAAGACAACTAATAGGCAA